>NW_017728917.1:3239590-3244314 GCF_001723895.1 Crocodylus porosus
TAATTGACAAGGATGTGTATTCCTCCTTGATATAGAGTGCCACGCCCCCACCTCTCCTTCCTATCCTGTCCCTCCTGTACAGCCTACAGCATTCGACATTCACCGCCCAGTCATGCGTTGAGTCCCACCACGTTTCAGTGATCCCCACTATGTCTGGGCTGGTGTCAGCTAGCAGGAGGGTGAGTTCCTCTTGCTTGTTTCCCATACTATGAGCCTTTGTGTAGAGGCATTTTAGGCCTCCTGTGGATGTGTGTACTGACCCCCTTGTCCCAGTGTTGCCCTGGCCCCTGTTGCTTACCTGTTTATTTGTTTTGCTCGCTGGTCTAGGCTGAGCTGTAGTTATGGGTGTTGCTTGGTCTGGCAGTCTGATGTTTCTTCCGCTCTCAACTTCCCCTTCCCCCGACGAGCCTAGTTTAAAGCCCACCGGAGGAGGTCCGCCAACCTAGAAGAGAACACATGCTTACCTTTCATCTTTAAAAAAAAAAAAAAAAAAAACTGCAGAAAAAAGAAGCGTCAGCCAAAGCTGCGAGAAGGAGGGAACAGCAGCTATCCATCAGCGAAAGTTGAGCTTGGTGTTTCTTTTTGTGCATGTTTGGACATTGAGCTGAGCCAATTGGGCTCTAAGGGGTTTGAGGAGAGAAAGAGCCTGAGTGACGGCTACTCCCTCACCCTTTAAAAGAAACAACCAAAAAACAGGAGTGTTGCATGCAAGTTAGACTGGATTACACCTGGAGATGGAGGGGATTATAAGGAAATGACAGATATGAAAAAGTATCCTGGTCGCATTTGAACTTTTCAGTTACCTTTACCCTAAATGGTATCTTATCTGAGTCTAGATCCAATTAAACATTTCTAAAGTAAAAATTAAGAGTTGTATACAGCAGTGGGAAATAACCATGATGTGTCTGACTGTGAGCTGTTTATAGATGTAAAAATAAAATAATAATAAAAATAAATCAATAAAAAAATTAAGATAACTGCATAACTCAAATAAGACTCTGATTTAATTGATGACGTGATTTGTGAGTAGCATCTAAGAGAGGTATAGGAGAGTTGATAACCCAGATAAATCTCTACATAGATTGCCAGTGTCCAACAGCAGAAAATAAATTTAAGTAACACCTCCCAACTAATAACATGCAAAATTAATCAAGATGTGGCTGGCGAGAGTCAGAATATACCGCAGGAGTCACAAGGCTGGGCAATCTGAGAAATAAGGGATAAAATAAGACCTCCGACATACACAGTACCACCACGAAGGTAAAGGAAATTCCTAAAGTAAACCTGACCTCAGGCATCTCCTGGAATTAATCCACCCGTTGGGCAGAAGGCCACAACTAGAATTCTCTCCAGAAAGTTATTTTTGTTTTTCTCATCATAATTAGATCCTTTACTATGCCATAAACCTGCATACCTGACCCGCAGGATGGCAGGGATGGCACACATTTTCCTTTTAGGTTGCTGCTCAGTTTGTTCATCCTTAATAGTATTATTCAGGTTTGCAGCAGAGAGCAAGATTACCATCCAAAGGACAGTAAACTTCTGAGATTTGTCAACTTGATTTTACCTGACAGGACAAAAAAATTTGTTGAAGACTTCCTTCCTTCTATCCCTGCCAACCTATCCTAAATGATGAAAATGACATCTTGTCCCAGAGACAGCTTACAACCATCAGGTCTAGTAAAAAAGAAATGCTAAGCATTATGAACAGGGTAGACTCTTGTAAGGTCCAAACCAAGAGTAAAGTCAGTGGGGAGATTATATTACTCAGGTCTACTTATATTGTAGCTAAAGGCTGCATCAAATTGAACACTAAATACTTATGAGCATGGAAAGACACTGTCACACTCAAAAGGTCAGAGGGCCACAAAGGGATGCATTTAGATATTTTCAGTTAAACTTTCACTTTCTTTTTTATACATTCTCTTTCCTCTTCCTCCCTCTGCTCCTCCATCATGATGCTTATTAGAAACTACCCTACAATCAATTTCAGAATCTTTTTATGTCCCTTCTAACTACCAAAATGTCCTTGTTTTTCTCCACTTACAATCAACAGGTGAGTAGCAAGAAACAGGAGTGGTGATATATTATTACTCTGGCTAATCAGAACTTCATAATCATTCTATGTCAGTTTTGCAGGCAAGCTGAGATACTTTATCTCAATAATATATCTTTAACTTTTTCTAAGAATTTTTTTTTACATAGTAAGTGACCTTGTGATTCAGCGTGACCAAGATTAATGAAACCAGCTCCCTGAACAAGAGAAAAACACAACAAAATTAATTTTGGTGAATAAGTTTACATTGGGAAATATGAGTGAAATAAACATGATGGTATTTATCATTTTTAACGTCTATAACATTATGATCGTGACCGGATCTGAACAATTTAATCTGATCTATCTGGAGTCCTAGGAAATAATAAATTCATGGGAATAAGTAAGAAAAATTTCTCTGGGTAAATCCGAGATCTTTTATTAGACCATCTAAAATTGTTGGAAAAATTCTTCTTTGCAAACTTTCAGGTACGACTCCCTTCTTCAGGTTGAGGAAGCATCTACAGTCATTCTGTGCACTTCCTGGATGCGATACAGTAGAATAGAAGCACAGGCCAGTATGCAAGAATGACAGTCAGTGAAAATGGGTTTTTGGTTGTAGCCATGTTGGTCTAAGGACATAGGCAGGCAAGGTTCTTTCAGTAGATGTGATATCTTTTATTAGACCGAGTAGTTGGAAAAATGTTCTTAGCAAGATTCTGGGCACAGTCACTCTTTGTCAGACATAGGAAGACTCCCTATGCCCGAAGAAGGGTGACTGTGCCCAAAAGCTTGCTAAGAACTTTTTTCCAACTATTCATTTGACCTAATAAAAGATATTACATTTACCTAAAGAACCTTGACAGTCAGTGAAAATACAAATAAGGGCAATCAATGGGTGAGAGACAGGTGAGGAAGGAAGGGAAGGGGAATATAGATCTGGTGATTTTACAAAGGGAATTTACAAAACACCTTTCACAGATGAGGCTATGAACTTCACTTCATTAATCTATACAAAATATCATGGACCAAATGTAGACATTGGATTTATGACACATTATAACCTACCTAACATCTGATACCACAGATATAATGTAGCTTGCAAACAGTAGAGAGGTTATCACCAGGTCTACTTTCCCCTTCTTGCCCCCACCCCCACCTGTTTCTCACCCATTGACTGCCTCACAGTACCTTCAGTGACTGGCTTTCTTGCATACTTGCCTTTGGCTTGTATTCTATTCTATCCCATCCAGGAAGAGTACAGAACAACTGTGGATGCGTCCTCAGCCTAAAGGGTGTTTGTACCCAAAAGCTTGCAAAGAAGAATTTTTCCAACTATTTTAGTTGGTCTAATAAAAGATATCAGATTTACCCAAAGAACCTTGTCTACCTATGTCCTTAGACCACCATGGCTACAACCAATACCCCTGGGATAAGTAAGAGAATTATAAGGGGCATGAGGAACTGACTAAAGAAGTTGTGTTAAAAAAGGAAACATCAGGCTGCAAAAAATAAATTCAAGGGTTTTTTTCCTCCAGGGATTGACCTTGGATTTGATTTTCTTTTTCTATGTAATGTACAGCCTTGCCACAAAGAGTAGGAAATGGCTCGTGAACTTAGCTGATTATATATAGTTGGGAGGCATCACCACATGGAAGAAGACTGGAATATGAAGAAAGAGGAGGATGGCTTTGAGGACTTAAGTGAGAGAAATGGAAATACATTTAGTAGTGAAGATGCAAAGTGGGACTTAGAGAGCAATAACAGGCCAGGGTGCTTTAGTCAATCCTAGGGCAACTCTGAACCACTTATATGATTCAATGAAACAAGAAAAAAGGCAAATATGATTCTAGGATGCATCTAGGAGTAGAGATATTAGTAACACTGTACAAAGTACTAGTGAGAACTTCATATGAAATACCATAGACAATTCTGGTGACAGTATTCAAGAAAAATTAATTCAGACTGGAGCAGGTGGAGATAGGAGCCACTGGGACGATCAAAGGAATAGAGATCCTATTTCAAAAGAGGAAGCAAAATGAGCTTGGCTTAGTTAGCCTTGTAAAACATGGAAGAAGAGGTAGGATTACTCCATTTAAATAGATCAGGGGGGTATAGAACAGAACTGGTTTTAAGATGGAACCTAAGAATTTTTTGCAGGTAATAACTTTTATTAAACCAACTGCATGGTCAGTATACACTTAGACAAGCTTTCAGGTACCCCAATACCCTTCCTCAGGTCTCACTTCAACGCTACCTTCCACTGAAATATAGCAGCTGATGCAAAATCATGTTAACTCTTCACCTAACAAACCAGTGACTCATCTGCATGCTACTGATGAATTATAAGGACATTACTAAGACTCCATTTCCTCAAAACTGCCTCTTCAGGATTCAGTTTCATGAAGCACCTTCCAGGTAGGTGCTACATTACCCAAATTGCATGTGTTTGGCGTCTCGTCTTGCATTTCTTGTATACTTAAAGCTGCCAGTGATCTTGATGCACACAGGTACAAGCCCATGTAGTTGGGATGCTAAAAACAGAACTTGACTTATGAATCATCACAGGCCACTAAACTGACATGTCTGCATGTTTTAAAGAACGCTAGCTAAAGGGAGATATCTTACAAAGCTTCATGGGAAAAATATAACTATATTAACTGAAAACCTAGAAATGTTAGATTTCCAA
>NW_017728917.1:3244844-3248181 GCF_001723895.1 Crocodylus porosus
TTGTACCCAAAAGCTTGCAAAGAAGAGTTTTTCCAACTATTTTAGTTGGTCTAATAAAAGATATCAGATTTACCCAAAGAACCTTGTCTACCTATGTCCTTAGACCACCATGGCTACAACCAATACCCCTGGGATAAGTAAGAGAATTATAAGGGGCATGAGGAACTGACTAAAGAAGTTGTGTTAAAAAAGGAAACATCAGGCTGCAAAAAATAAATTCAAGGGTTTTTTTCCTCCAGGGATTGACCTTGGATTTGATTTTCTTTTTCTATGTAATGTACAGCCTTGCCACAAAGAGTAGGAAATGGCTCGTGAACTTAGCTGATTATATATAGTTGGGAGGCATCACCACATGGAAGAAGACTGGAATATGAAGAAAGAGGAGGATGGCTTTGAGGACTTAAGTGAGAGAAATGGAAATACATTTAGTAGTGAAGATGCAAAGTGGGACTTAGAGAGCAATAACAGGCCAGGGTGCTTTAGTCAATCCTAGGGCAACTCTGAACCACTTATATGATTCAATGAAACAAGAAAAAAGGCAAATATGATTCTAGGATGCATCTAGGAGTAGAGATATTAGTAACACTGTACAAAGTACTAGTGAGAACTTCATATGAAATACCATAGACAATTCTGGTGACAGTATTCAAGAAAAATTAATTCAGACTGGAGCAGGTGGAGATAGGAGCCACTGGGACGATCAAAGGAATAGAGATCCTATTTCAAAAGAGGAAGCAAAATGAGCTTGGCTTAGTTAGCCTTGTAAAACATGGAAGAAGAGGTAGGATTACTCCATTTAAATAGATCAGGGGGGTATAGAACAGAACTGGTTTTAAGATGGAACCTAAGAATTTTTTGCAGGTAATAACTTTTATTAAACCAACTGCATGGTCAGTATACACTTAGACAAGCTTTCAGGTACCCCAATACCCTTCCTCAGGTCTCACTTCAACGCTACCTTCCACTGAAATATAGCAGCTGATGCAAAATCATGTTAACTCTTCACCTAACAAACCAGTGACTCATCTGCATGCTACTGATGAATTATAAGGACATTACTAAGACTCCATTTCCTCAAAACTGCCTCTTCAGGATTCAGTTTCATGAAGCACCTTCCAGGTAGGTGCTACATTACCCAAATTGCATGTGTTTGGCGTCTCGTCTTGCATTTCTTGTATACTTAAAGCTGCCAGTGATCTTGATGCACACAGGTACAAGCCCATGTAGTTGGGATGCTAAAAACAGAACTTGACTTATGAATCATCACAGGCCACTAAACTGACATGTCTGCATGTTTTAAAGAACGCTAGCTAAAGGGAGATATCTTACAAAGCTTCATGGGAAAAATATAACTATATTAACTGAAAACCTAGAAATGTTAGATTTCCAATGCTGCATGACAGTATTTTCTATCTTTGGGGTGCATGTACTATTGGACGTTAAAATGACAGTCTTTAAATTGCACAATTCATGCCTTATCTTCTGTACCTATATTTTCTTGCTTTCAACTCATTTAATTTTTCTGTTTCAAAAGAGCATTTTCAGGTTTATCCTGACAGCATGATACACTTTGGACATTGCAATGTCAGTTCAAGATGGCATGTTCCCCAGGTCAGGATCTGACACCCTCTAATAGGTTAGCAGTGTTTAAGTATAGACGGATTAACTGATTTTATTCTCATAAAGGGATGACAGGCAGGGCTAACTTCGCCATAGTACCATAAATGTGGCCCTATCCTTCAGGTTATGAAAGCTAAAGCAGAGCAGCTTACTTCGTAATGAAACTCGGTTAAGGAATTGTAGTTCAGCTTCC
The DNA here is from genome assembly GCF_001723895.1 of Crocodylus porosus. Lineage (NCBI taxonomy): Eukaryota > Metazoa > Chordata > Crocodylia > Crocodylidae > Crocodylus > Crocodylus porosus. The sequence continues at coordinate 3,246,658 of NW_017728917.1, forward strand.
ACTTACCGCACGATAGGAGCAAATGAAGGAGCAGCTACCACATGATAAACCCCAACTGCAGCCATCCCCCCTCCTTTGCCCCAGTTAACTCAGGATAATTTGTTCATACTACTAGCAGCTGTTCATTTCTCAGGGCAAGGGATAATGATGTTATGTTGATGTACTGGATGTAGAAAGCTCATTATTCAACCTAGACATGAGGGAAGTGGGAGTGGCTGTATGGAGTATCGAATGTATGCACCGAGGAACTTCAGGAGGAGTCAAAACCTAGGGCAAGAACATTGTATTGCATTATTCCTTGTCATTTTGTTTTCTCAGAGCACAGGACAAGGGGAGTTTGAATTAGGGTACCATAGGAAAGTCATCTACCTATGTGCTGACTTAATCTCTGCATCTCCCATAGCTTTAGTAAAGTTATTCCGGCAGTATCTGGACAAAATCATGTATCCCCACACTGATTATATAAGCTGCTATGCTTGCTTCCTGATAACTGGCTAATGGTATATGCATTCACTTTTGCAACCTTGAATTTCTTCCCCAGATATTTCAGATTTAAGTATCATATATCAAAAGAGAGTATTTCTGCAAAATGATTTTCCTTCTGCATTAAAACAATACAAAGCATTAATACAGTAAGTATAGAAAATCAAATAAGTCATTCCATGCTCTAAGCCAGTGATTCTCAACCAAGGTGCCATGATACACTGGCTGCCATGAGGAATATTAGCACTGTTAGGTGTGCAGACACCTACACATGATTCACAAGTAAATCCAGTGATTTCAAATAGGAATCCATAATTTCAAAAATATTCTAAGCTGGTGTGGTCTTTTGTTGCAACAGAAGAATTGCTCCATTATTGCAACAGCTAAAAACTGGCATTTTCTGAAGGGGTCTAACATGGGGGTGCCCTGAATCTAAAAATTTTGAGACCTAAGTACATCACAAAAACTTAACATCAATATTCATAGCAATGCTAAGCTAATTAATATTTCCAGTACAGTTTCCTTAGTGACCATTTAGTATCCCAATATCTGTTTCAGATTTGAGAAAAAAGATTTTTACTAACCTTTTTTTTTTTTAACTATCGACACAGAATTTAGCATTCTAAAGCAAATACATACTCAAATCCAAACCGGGCTGTTTTCACAAAACTAAAGGGACATGATTCAATATTTCTACATTTTGATTTTGCTCACTACTGTCAGTTCTCAGCAGCCTGGCTCAAAATAATTCTTTCCCTGGCTGGTCCTTTTTTTTCAAGCTGGCAAAAATGACATTTTGCCCCTAGTTGGTTATGGCACAAAAGCCAATACAGGCATACCTCGGAGATATTGCGGGTTCGGTTCCAGACCACCGCAATAAAGCGAATATCGCAATAAAGCCACTCACATGAATTTTTTGGTTTCCCAGTGCATATAAAAGTTATGTTTACACTATACTGTAGTCTATTAAGTGTGCAATAGCATTATGTCTAAAAAACCAATGTACATACCGTAATTAAAAAATACTTTATTGCTAAAAAA
>NW_017728917.1:3248736-3297432 GCF_001723895.1 Crocodylus porosus
CCTGTACTTCTCTGATTTGTGCAAGTCATTGTTGGTGTACCAGCTGGATTCTTATAATGGGATTAACGTTAGTTAAGATAGGACACCTCTGAGAGATGGATGGGTTCCTCTGCAAGGATAGAGCAGAATGGAAGAATAAATATATAAACTGCAGATTCCATATAAATAATGATTTTTAAAATACTAATAGAGAAAATCAAAATATGCACACTGAAAAATCAGAAGGTATCATTTACCACATTCCAGAACTCGATGTCATATTATAAGCCTTCTTTATTTTATACCTTTGCATTAGGGCCTTAGGCCCAGGTCTGATATCACTTTATAGACACTCCTTCACTTCAGCTGCTACACACATGCTCAACAGCACTGCAACAATTTGCTCTTCAATCCTTTTTTGGCAACAGAGCATGACCTGGGGTTTTTAAAAAGCATGAAAGAAGTGAAGCATCCACCTCCCTTTGAATTTCAGTGTGTTTCTACATCTAGCTCCCTTAGTCTCACTTGAAAATCCCAGCTCATTGCCCAGTCCACTGAGCTCAGTGCTTTCTTGTATTCTACAACTATCAAAGCAGAATAACTTTCTCTTCAGTTAATGGGTATGGAAATGACTGAAGTGTAGCTTTCCATGAATAAACTGATAAACCCTTCATGTCTGTAACACTTTGCTGTCCAAATGGCATCAAAATTGTCACTCTCTTGGGGCACACAAATATCTTTTTGAAAAATGCCCAGGAAGGAAATTTGAGGTTCAACAAAATATTGCAAGAAAATTTTGCATTGGAAGATTTGCAATTATGCTACCCAGAAGGAATAACTTGATTTTAAAATTTATGCTGGTAACAGCTTCAAGAAGTTTGTGATGCACAACTCTCTCAGAATGTAAACGGTGAGCCCCCTTTTCATTTTACCATATACACTTTCATAATGGTTGGATATTCCAAGCTGTGAAAGCTCAGAATAAGTTTCCAGATAATCTTTTCAATACCATATCCATGCTCATTGAAATTGCTGTACTTTGAAGAACTGTCAAATTCATTGATTATTCTCTGGAGATATTTCTTACTTTGCTTACAAAAAATGGTCTGCCTGCATCTTGAATTATAGAAAGATAAACATTACAGATTTTTGATTGCAAGTCCAGCAGAGAAAATTGTTCCTGAGTCTGTGCCCGATGAAATTCAACAGGGTCCATATAGATCTGCTCAGCTTGATTCCTTCAGTAATGCTTCAATGGGAAAGCGTACAATGTTTTAATTCCTTTTGAAACACTGAGTTCATTTCTATTTATGTACCCGTCTTCCCATCTAGCCATTTATACTGCTCTCATCACCATGGCACCTGAACAATAACATGCCTGCTACAACATACACTAATATTTTTAATGTTCTGCTAAATTCTGTAGATACGATTCTCTGCTGCCTGCAACTTACGTAGCCATTCACAGCAGTGAAAATGCATGTGTAATATTTACTCTTATGTGCCCAGGCCCAGCATGCTTATTTTTTATAGTGCAATGAGAGGTAAGCCTCAACTCCAGCAACTTGGCCAACAGCTAAACCTACTGTTCCCCCCATCCACTGTGCAGACCCCAACTGGGGGAGCCAGCATGGGGGCTCCATTCCCCTCCCTGCACCCCAGTCACTCACTCACCCACCCTGCTGCATGGTGCTGCGTGGGTGGGTGGGGCGCCAGCCCCTGCTGGTGCAGCAGGGGGTGCTGAGAAGAAGCAGCTCCGCCCACCCACCTGCCTGGCACCACAGGGTTGGACTCCATCTCTCAGGCTGCCACGTGGTACTGGGCAGGTGGGCAGGGCTGCTTCTGCCCACCATCCACCATCATGCCAGCACAGGGATGCCAGCTGATTCTATCTGACTCACGGGTGGGCAGCAGCTCTGGCTCTGCCCTCTGCTGGTGCCACAGGCCAGACAGAATCAATTGGCAGTCTGGATATGGCCCATGAGCCGTATTTTGTCTACCCTGGTGTAAGAACTGATCCCTGCTCTATGTTAGAATATATTTGAGTCTTTCTCCATGAGACTGGATTATCCCTGGGTATTTTATAGGAGTAGGTATTAAATACGCTTTTAAAAACATGCTTCATATGTATTCTGGAGTTCCTCAACTTTTCAAACTGAAGTTCTTCATTCTTCAAATTCTTATTTGCAATCACTTTCTTGCCCTGAAATGGTAGATGAAACTAAACATTCAGATGACCGCGTTAGCTCTAGCAGAATGACATGCTTTTAAACCTTCATGAAATGACATCTTGTGACATGTTAATAGTCTAACAACAAGGCTTAATTAATTGAGCTGTCCCCACATGCTTACCAGATGTTCAGAACCAATATACTTAGCACTTGCAATTGTGAAAGTAAAAAGGAAAGAGGTGAAAAGCAAGAATTTTTATATCAATGTTTAAAATTCAATTTATTTTAAAAAAAGATACTTAACTCAGATATGTCATTTGTGGATTAGATATAAAATAGGAGACCTAATTCTGCCATTCTAAATCTAGAAAGATTATTAAATTGCCTTTAACAATTATATATAAATTTGAATTGGTTGTAAAATGAGGAAAAATATCCACAATTTTTCCAAGAAAAAGCTTTCCTTTTCTTCCTAAAAAATACTGACATTCAGAATGTTTCACCCCCATCTAATTTACGTAGTCCTTTTCTTAGCGTAGTAAAAGGAAACATAATACATACAGATCAGAGACCTGTAAAATGACTATGCAGAAAATTTAAAATTCTATGATCAAAAGTACAGTAAATAGCATGTAGACTTGGACATCAGAGAAGCTTTACTGAAATTTTATGAAAAAATTATGTAGTCTTTTGGACTGAGCATAAGAGGAAGAGGCAGGAAATTCTGAGTTAAACTCTAGCTGTAGCACAAAATTGCTTTTTAAATTGGGGTAAGTCGCTTTAATTCCTTCTTTTTCAGTTTCCTCACTGATACAACGAGAAAAAACATCCCATCCCTTTATAACCCAATGCCCAAGTACAGATTTGTTAATGTTTTTAAAAGCAATTATTTTTTAGACAGAGAACGCTGTTTTTCAGAAATGTTATGGAGTTTTCATTGAAAGACTACTACTATTTGAAGGTGCAATAGAACTTGGATACAATATCTCACCTGAAGGGAAGAAGAGGTTGTAATCTTAATCAGAGCAACTGGAAGAGTAGATATTGATCTTTGTCATGTGACAAAGTTATCTTTTATCAAGCTAGAAAATAAATATCACACTTGGTTCTTCTGTGTCAGTTAAAGCACATTTGAAAAACAACAGTAACCTGACCCTGGCATCACCACATGTATTGCTGTTATAAGTAGGATCTGAGTTCTCTGGTGTTATAATAAATGGAGAAGAAGGATTAAGCCAGATGATTAAGAAGTCTCTTGAGGTTCAACAAGGACAAGTGCAAAGTCCTGCACTTAGAACAGAACAATCCTTTGCACCGGGACAGGCTGGAGACTGACTGGGGATCTGCAGAAAAGGACCCGGGGTTACAGTCAACAATAGAATATGAGCCAACAGCATGCCCTTGTTGCAAAGAAGGCTAATGGCACACTGGATTGCATTAGCAGGTGTGTTGCCAGTTGGTCAAGGGAAGTGATTACTCCCCTCTTTTCAGCATTAAGTGAGGCCACATCTGGAGTCCAGTTTTTGGCCCCACACTACAGAAAGGATGTGAACAAATTGGAGAGAGTTCAGTGGAGGCTTACAAAAATGGTTTGGGGGATGGGGACATGACTTCTGAGGAGAGGCTGAGGTAACTGCACTTATTTAGTCTGCAGAAGAGAAGACCGGGGGGGCGGAATTTGATAGCAGTCTTCAACTTCCTGAAGAGTGGTTCAAAATACGATGGACCTGGATTGTTCTTAGTGGTAGCAGATGACAGAATAAGAAGCAAAGGTCTCCAATTGCAGCAAGGGAAATTGAGGTTATATATTAGGCATAATTTTCGTACTAGGAGGGTAGTGAAACACTGGAGCAGGTTACCCAGAGAGGTGGTAGAATCTCCATCCTTGGAGGTTTTCAAGACCCAGCTAGACAAAACTCTGGCTGGGATGATCTACTTGGGGATGGTCCTGCTGTGAGCAGGGGATTGGACTAGATGATCTCCTGAGGTCCCTTCCAACCCCAATTGTCTACGATTCTATGAGTTACTAGACTAATTCACAAAAGATCTGTATTTACTTCCACTAACTTTCTCTGTTAGCTTGGGCACTTTACTTAATATTGCTGTGTCTAAATTGCCCAAATGTAAAATGAAAATTAATTCATTTCCTTTCTCACACCCTTTCATTAATTCATTTCCTTTCTCAGCCCCACTACCTGGCTAGCTGGCATGTGCTCTGTAGGATGTTTCTATGGGGTTGCACCATTGGGGGTTGGAAGATCACACCCAGGCAACAGGAGTGGGAGTTGGTTTGGTGCTAGTACCACACCCCGGGCGGTAGAGTTCAGGGGGTAAAAAATTTGTCCACACAGAACAGGAGGGTGTGAGAAAAGACACTGCATCCTGGCATGCTGGAGGACCACAAGCTGGCCAGCTCATCTGTGGGGAGTGACCATACATTAATGGATCACAATCTGGGTAGTATGGATCAGAGATAAACATGCCCTGGAGTGGTGTAACTTTAAGCCACCCAAAGTGTGTCACTTATAGGTCTTGTAGGGTTTCAGCCCCTTCTTGGTAGGTGCCTTGTTCCCAAGTGACATCAGGGTGAGATCAGGCTTTGGTGCCATCTAGTTGGTTTGGGTGCTGCTCCTACTCTCCTGCCACTTCTTTGATGTTCTTTATTGGGGAGGCAGTTCCCCAGAGGTGGCCCCAGAGCAAAGAGGTCTCAACCCTGGTCTTTCTTCATGGGGCTCCAAACCTCCCCTTTACCCCACCCTCACCACATCCACAGCCTTGGGCAAATGCTGCACCCTGAAGTTCTTCATCTGGGTGATCTCATCTCATTCATACCACCCACCTCAGAACAGGTCAGGTCTTCCCAGCCAACACAATCTTCCCTGTGGCTAGTCCCTCAACTTTGCGCCAGCTTGGGTAACTAAACCTGCCACAGATTGGGGCTGTCTGTAACTAAAAATGAACCCAACAGAAATTGTCCGGCCTCCGCCGGTGGGCCCTTGGAATCCCGTCTCCCAGCGCCCGCTTGGTCACTTGGGGGGGGGGGAGAGGGGAGAAGAAGGGAACTTGTCCATTCCTTCCCCCCAGTAGTTGCGGGGAGGTGCAGCTGCTCCATGCCTCACCCTGGTCAAGCTTCCTTGTGCAATCGCCCCTGGGTCCCGGCTGAGCTGTAACTGATCTCCTATTCTTCGTGAGCTGGTGGGGCTTATAATTCCCACGCAGGACTGCACCGTCTTCCTTGATGAGCTGCCTGAGAGGGCTAGCACTCCCTACTGCTGTCCCCAGCCAGCATACCTGAGTTCCCTAATGGGGTGCTGGTGTCCTTCCCAGGCATTCCTTGGTCCCTGAGGCTTGTGCTCCTTTTCCCATCTCCTGGAGTCCTCCGACAGACACTGCTCCACTCCCCTGCACTTGGGGCTTGTGTTTCCTGGCTCTGCAGCCAGGGTCTCCCAGCTGGCAACCCACTCTTCCCCCACCAGCCAGCCAGCTGTGTTCCCAGTTGCCTTTTGAGCAGCCCACGCCCCTTCAAAGTCCTGCCCCTGCCGATCACCAATACGCAGGATCAGGCAGTTCCAGAATTGTGCAGCCTGCATCAGCATTTCTTCTCAGCCACTGCTCCTTTGGACCCCTGTGGTAATATCAGGGTCCATGGGGCGGGGTCTGGGACAGCCTAGAGGGGCTTTTACATCCCCTCTCACAGTGTGTTAAAGACTAATTTCTGGTGTTAATGTGTGGATAATTCAGGTGTTAAAAGCCCTAGAAGCCAGCTAAAATTAATGTGCAACAATACCCTAAAGCAAAAGTATTATACAATCTCTTGTTGCTTTAAAGGTAGAAAAGTTGGATGAAAACCTTATAAGCCTTTTCTATTAAATAAACGCTGCCAATATGGCAAGAACCATGCTACTCCTTCATTATAGGGCCCATGACATGTTTTAACAAGATAGGAAAAGCTCGACATTAAGAATGAAAAGGCCTTGCAGCAGACCCTCTATGGGGTAGACTGAACTTTCTCAGCATACACAATCAAATAAGAAAATTAACTCAGACTTCCCTTGATTTTCATGCCAGAGGCATTTAAATACATGGCTTCTTCTCAGTTAATGGTTTATTAGCAGTCATTGTTGGAGTTGAGGTTTGAGAAATAAAATTAAAGATTTTGCATGCAGCAAATTAATCCCTTTCATTATAACCCAATGCTGGTAACTAAAAAGAATCTGAACATAAATTGTTACTAGTGATAAGAAATTTGCATAACTCATCTGAGTTAGTGCTGTGATCATGTCTAAGTCATTATTTCCTGCTTGCCACTAATAATTTTATTTGGGTAATCAATATTATTTCAAGTTTTGGATGAATATGTTTCATTCTGCATAATGAGGTGTTGGCAAAGAAAGGCATTTTAGCCCAATAAAAACCGCTTAAGAAAAACATGTAAATTTGTAAATTCATATGCCCTACTGCATTGGAGTTGTACCAGGATGGAATCTAGACCAATAATGTTTCCTTTTATGAGGTTAATCTATGTAAAATAAATATTAAGTTGGATAGCTAATTTACTGCTCCTATCCTATTAGAAATTACTTAGACCACAAAAGAAATGGCAGCAAAACTACAGAACCATAATATGAGCTGTGTGCCCTGCAAAGAGACATATTAATGATTTGTCCTTTCAATATTACCCATTCCTCTGCTAAACTAACATTAGTGTCACTAATTGAATCAAGCTAAGTAATACATACAACTTCTTTAGATCTGTGTGGCTAAACACAGTACGTCAGATATCTCCTGGGAAAAAGCCTTTTTATCCTGGAATCTTACAGACTTACAAGCCCGTTGTCCCATTTTAAGTACCAGTGAAGTGCAGAGATAATATCCACCCCCCAGAGCTGAGTTACTTGTCATTCAAGCTGCATGTGTAAAAGACTGCCCTGCACCTGTTTTCATGGGAGTCAGAGCATGGGACAATTAGATCAGTGATAAAAACGAGGTGTGTTTCTTGCCCACGTCAGTTAAGCCATTTGGGAATGATCAACAAACTCAGTTTATGTAGCAGTATTTAATAGCTTATAGAAAAGAAGTTCAACACATTAGCTAAATTCTAACTCCATGTGTCTAAATAGGAGGGGCAACAAATACATAAACTATTTCTATTGATGCAAACCATAATACTTGCAACTCTCTTCTCTCCCTACTTGACAGCAAGCTGGATTAGAGATTTAAGTCTGGATTGCAAAATAAAAATGTATAAAATCATTTGAGGTAAAAAAAAGTAAAAGGGAAAAAGTCATCTAGAAAGAGTGTAACTTGTACTCCAATTAAGTACAGTATAGGTCAGTTCTACAATGAATTCTATGTGGGAAGCTCCTCTGAACCTCATTAGCAGGATTCACTGTGAAATCAGAGACCTGTTTATTATTTGCTGAGATTTCTGTAAAGAAAACATATCCCTCCTGGCCACCACCTTTTCTTTTTTTTTCATCAGGTTACTCTTACAACATACCAGACTCTGGAAATTTGTAAGCTCTTGCAATATTGTGCAAATCACCTGAAGTCAAGCTGCTGCTCAGGTGTTCTTGAAATTCAGGCAAATAGGGGTAACACTTTTTAGAAAGTATAGATCCAGTTGGGAATTAAGTTTGAAAAAATCCTTTCATTTATTTTCTTTGTGCTATACCTGAGTGAGCTAGGACATGGCGGGGTCAAGGGAGAGGGGGGTGGAGAGTATTACCAGTCTAAGAAGATGATAAAATGAAGTTCATATTAAAGAAAGGCTGAACCATGAGTGAACATATTGGGGACTGCGCTATTATATGTAATGCCAAAGGTGACATTTTTGAGAAAAAGCCTTAACCAGAATTCCTGATACCTTAATTTCACGTACAGTATATAGCACTGTAGCAGAACCATGCCCCAGGGGCAGCTGTGACACCTCCTGGTGGCAACACAGCTCCTCCCTTCCCACTCCAAATCCTTGGCATGCTCTTCCTTTTCCTTACCTGCCATGCCTTGATGGTACTATTATGATGTTAAGGGAGGCTACCCCAAGATCCCATAGCAAGCCCTTATACTTTGGTCAGCGGGCACCCCATACACCTGGCCGGTCCCAGTCTTGTCTCTTGGGCACTAATTTATGGCCTCAAGGCACCAGTTGCCTTTGGCCTATATTCATGGTATCCTTCTGCCCCTATAGCCACACACATGCCTCACAGATGTTTCTCCAGATTTTCTCACACCAACTTGTATGGGCATTGGCCCAATTGTCCTTGGCCCACTGCTTACTCTACCTGAGGACTCCTAAGCCTGGGTCCACTTGCACTGGCCTGGTTCTTCAGTCACAGGCTTGTATTTGCACAACCTGGGCCCTATCTTCCATGCTCTGGGCCAGGGCCAGAGCCAGCCCTCAACCTTCATAGTCCCTGACCCCAGGCTAGGCTGCTTACTATTGTGTGCCCCATCAGGCACCCCTCCAGGACCTTCACACCTCTCCTATATCCACAATCTGGTCTGCTACCAACCTGAAAATGAACACAAACAAATACATATGCAAGATGCTTCAAAACAAAAGGTCTCCCTCACTCAGGGTTAATGTTGCCCACAGGCCATACCTCCTTTGGAGCTCCCTCAGCCCCACTTCTGTGGGTGGCTTTGGTGACTGCCTGCCTTGCGTCCAGCAAACCCTGTCTCCCTGCCCAGCCATGAACAGGAGTTCTCACTCAGAGGCTGATGGCCATCCTGCCATCCTGGGCTGCAAAAAAACATTTGTGGAAGGCACAGAAGCAGTTAAGACAATCTAAAAATATTAAAAATCATACTGTAAAAACCTTTTAAAGATGTAAATTGTATTTAATAATTACAGCAATACAGTGACTTCATGTAAAATATAAAGCTGCAAAGCAAATATGGTCTTCAATGGGAAATACTACCTTTGCAGTAAGAATCTGTGTTGGCATAATTCACATTGGTTTTAACTTTCTTTTTAATACTTCAGAAGTAAAGGGAAAGTGGTTGTGTGGGTGGATGTGCAAAAAAAAAAAAATGAGGAAAAATTGGAGCGAATTGTGATGACAACCATTTGTTAGTATGATTTTGAACCCATTATCCAGTTTTTCCTCAGGGTTTCAGGCAACTGAACATTTTTACAAAGCTTACAGAACTGAAAACTTTGCATGCAAGATGCTATCCACAAGCCATACAGCTCAATAGCAAGAAATCACTCACATGGGTAAGGAGTCCCTAGGATCTGTCCTGAGGTCACACACTGACTTACCAAAGATGATGTATCAAAGGTTCCCCAATGGTCAGTGCAGCCATGGGACTTAATCAGTCAGTCAGTGCCGAGGCTGCACAGACCATCAGGGCATCTTTGATGTAGCAACAACTTTCTTCCATTCTTCCCAGTCTTTTGCAATCCTTGTACAATCAGTCAGTTTCAATCCAACCCTGTCTTTGATGCTGGGGGTCCAGCTAGGTCAGGTGTTGACAACGCTTTTGGACAGAGCACCAAAAACACCCACAGCCCTGACTCATAAGTTGTTGGTATGCCAGGAGCAGATGTTGAGGGAGCTGTGAGGGTCCTGATCCTTGTGGCAGTGCAGCCATGGCCCCTGCTCTGCCATCTGCCCCAAGGCACATGTGCCAAGGAAAATGTCTTTGCATGCCACACTCCTGCACCCATTCCAAGGGTTGCCTACCCCTGTCCTCAGTCTTCCTCTTCATCCATCCACTGGGCTTAGATTTCTTGCTACATATCCAAAACACTGCATCTTTCTTCTTATGATTTCAAGTAAGGGTTTGTATTTGCTGATTTCATGTCTGATCTGAGCTTGCACCGAGTCATTTGTTCTCAATGCTGTACAACATATGCGAAGAAGTCTTCTGAAGCACCATATTTCAAAGATCTCAATTCACTTTCCAGTGCCTTAGTGAGTGTCTAGGTCTTACAGCCATAGCGAATTGTTGAAGTGACAACAGCATATACTAGGTGGAGTTTTGTTTTCAGTGTGATGTTTCTGGTAGTCCAGATTTTCTTCAGCTTTGCTAGATGTCCAATGGCGATGCCTAATCTTGTTTTTACTTCTTTTTCTGATGTAGCATCTTCTGTGATGAGAACCAAAAAATTGACATACCGCACAAAAGCTGCAATATGATATGGAAAAGGAAAACCTGGCCAATGCAGTGGACAAATTCAATAGTAATCCCAAAGAAGGGGAATCTACACAAATGTACCAACTACTGAACCATTAGTTGAATCATTCATCCAAGTAAGGTGCTTCTTAGAATAATATTAAATAGGCTTAAGCCACAAATAGGGGCTGCATTTGCAGAAGAATAAGTTGGATTCAGATCTGGAAGAATCACCACAGAACAGATTTTCAATCTTAGAATCATATGCAAAAAGTACTATGATCACCAAAATACTTTCAAAATAAGCCCAATTCCCCCAGTCTCTGCTCATAAGTCATGTGCCCAATCCTCTAATTTACCTAGGTTACTCTGAATCCTAGTCCTGCCCTCCAGCATATCTACTACTCCCCCCAGTTTGGTGTCATCTACAAACTTGCTGAGGGTGAACTCTATGCCTTCTTCCAGGTCGTTGATGAAGACATTGAACAAAACTGGCCCCAGGACCACCCTCAGGGGCACTCCACTTGATACCGGCTGTAACTAGACATTGAGCCATTGATTACTACCCTCTGAGCCTGATGCTTCAGCCAGTTTTCTATGGAAAGTTTTCAGATTTCCAAAGTTAGTCAAGGATTTGTTTTAAAAAAATGTTTTTTGCATCTTTTCTTTGAGGGTGCTTTAAGTATAATGTCAGTAAAACCTGACAGCAGGGTTTTTTCTTCTGTTTGCTGGTAGCCTATCTTAGAAAAAGGGTTTAAGTTTATCATAGAAGCATAGAAGGGACTAGAACTTGAGCACAGAATTTGAGCTAGAAGGGACCTCCAGAAACCTAGCTGAACACCCCACCAAAGGCAGGATCTTTCTTATCCCAGCTTTCCTACACAATCCATTGTCTAACCTATTAGTGAAACTACACAGACAACTGTGACACAACCATAAGACATAACACCCTACCCTGCCATCGGTAAGGCAGGAGGGACAACAGTGCCCAATATCTTCTGCCAGGAGGGTTGTTAAAATATACTTGAAAGATCCAAGAAAGAGGGCCATGCCCCCCACTACAGAAGATAGCAAACCCCTCCACTCATCCTCTACCCCGTCCTCCCCCCAGTCTGTACCAGTCTGACCACGGGGTAATTTTTTTTCCTTACCCCCAAAATTTTGGGAACTTTGGGCCAAGTTATTTGAAGACCCATGGCACTCAGAAAAGGTCTTAGAAGACTGGAAGAAGGCCAATGTGGTGTCTATCTTTAAGAAAGAGAGAAAGGGGGACCTGGGGAATTACAGGCCAATCAGTTTGACCTCAACCCCTGGTAAAATCCTAGAGAAAATTATCAAAGACTCCATCACTGACAGGCTAACATAAAGCAGTATGCTAAGACAGCCAGTATGGCTTTGTTATGGGCAGGTCAGGCCAAACTAACCTCATCTCCTATGATTAGGTAACTCACCACCTGGATAGGGGAAATGAGGTTGATGTCATATACTTGGAGTTCAAAAAGGCCTTTGACCTGTTCTCCCACTATGTCCTCACAGTTGAATTGGGACAATGCGGCTTCAACTACTTTACAGTCTGGTGGCTAGGTAACTGGCTCCATGGTAGGACCCAGAGAGTACTGATTGATGTAAGTGTGGCATCACAGCAGGAAGTGACCAGTGACCCTCAAGGCTCAGTACTCAGACCAGTGCTTTTCAACATGATCATCAGTGATTTGGATTTGGGGATTAAAAGTGAACTGGTAAAGTTCACTGATGACACCAAACTATGGAGGAGTGTGGTCATCTTCCAGGACACACTAGCGATACAGACTGACCTGGACAGGCTTGTGAGATGGGCAAACCTCAACCTGATGTCATTTAATATAGAGAGATGTAAAGCGCTCCATCTGGAGAGAAATAACCCACAACACACTTGCAGGCTCAGCAGTGCTACACTTGCCAGCACCACAACTGAACGAGACCTGGGTTGTCATGATAGACAAGAAAATGAACATAAGCCACCAATGTGATGCCGTAACTGGCAGGGCTAATCAAACACTGGCACGCATCTACCGAGTCATCTTGAGCAAAACTAAGGATGTCATCCTCCAACACTACTTGGCCTTGGTGAGACCTCCGCTGGAGTACTGTGTCCAGTTTTGGGCACTGCATTTCAGGAAGGATGTGGAGAAGCTTGAGAGAGTCCAAAGGAGAACCACATGCATGATTAGAGGCCTAGAGACAAAGATATATGAGGAGAGACTGAAAGACTTGGGACTGTTCAGCCTCTAGAAGAAAAGACTCAGAGGGGTCTTGGTGGCAGTCTATAAGTATATCAAGGGCATACATCAGGGCCTGGGGGACCAACTATTCACCAAGTCTCCCCAGGGGAGGACAAGAAATAATGGGCACAAACTGACTGAAATCGCTTCAGACTAGATATAAGGAAAACCTGTTTGCAAGTCGAGAACATAGGGTTTGGAACAGGCTCCCCCCAGAGGTGGTACAGGCACCCACCCTGGCGTTCTTCAAAAAGCATCCTGATGCCTACATTGCTGGGGTCATCTCACCCCAGCAGTCTTTCCTGCCCAAGTGCAGGGGGCCTGGACCTGATGATCTGTAAGGTCCCTTCCAGCTGCTAACAACCATGAAACTATGGAGATGGTGATTGGTCTGACAGTGAGCAGAGCGGTAAGACTCTCTAGCCAGGAACATCCACGTATAAGTCCCGGAAGCACACCCCAGTCAAAACCTCCAGCCTTGGCCAACGCTTATGGGGAAGGTGAAGCCTCCCCACTCTCCCTTCATTCCCCCTGACGTGTAGCAGCAGGTGGGAAAGACATTCCTTCTCAGCCCCATGCGGCAACTAGCAAAACCCAGAAGCATGGGAAATACCTTTTCTATTAAGACATTAAAAACCCATCACAAAGCTTAATCTGTTTTCGAAAGATGAATATTATACGCATCCATAATTAGAATGTTTAATATTAGTCTACAATGATGCGTTAGAACTGCTGACTGAAATGCCAGTCAACTACAGCCTGACTGCTTTACACTACCTTAGCAATTACAGACAAGCAAAGGCCTAACTTTAAATTTGCAGTTCAAAACTCTCAAAAGGACTTCTTCTTTCTAAGTAAAATGGGCAGACATCCTCAAGTGGAGGTACTCTCAATAATGAAAAATATTGTCTTGCTACCAATCTGCATTTAGCAGCTTGCCTTTCTGCGCATTGAGCAGTAGCGTTGTTCTGGTATTGTAACAGCACATGTGTTCTACGGTAGCACTGCCTACCACTTAAGCAGACGTCTGGTAATTGTCCTTTTCCAACCTCAGATTTTAAACTATTTGACCTGCAGCTTTATTAACTGCAGAAAGACAAAGGGTGTTTTCCTCCAAAACCCTAATGCAAATCCTTGCATATGCCCAAATATTTAAGAATGGCAAAGGCAGAGTGGAGATTTAGAAGTCTTAAAGTGGTCAGGCAAGGAGCTCAGCTAATATAGGTGCAGCTTTCTGTAGACATGAACTAGCAGGACCATCCAGTTTAGCTGTCTCTGACTACCCTTTTGGAATGCATGTCACCCTGAAGTTTGGATGTGGTAGGTGCTTTTGCCACTACAGTAAGCAACAAACCACAGCATGTCATATTTGCAACTCTTGAAAGCTCCCTTAGCTAAATATGTGGCCCAAATTATGGAAGCATCTCAACATGTCACTATCTTTAAAGGCATTTGTCCCTCCAGCATCCCCCGGAAGTAGGGAAGTTCTGTTACCTTATTTTACAAGTAGGGAATGAGGCACAGAGGAGGTAAGGCCTGGACACCACCACATATTCAGGTGTCTGACTCCCACTGACACATCTTACTTAAAATCAGCGAGAGCTGAGGATCTGGGCTAAATGACTTAGGCAAGCACGCACATAAAAATCTATGGGCTCTCCTCATTTTGAAGTCAGTGTTTTAACCCCTCGGCCATCCTTCTTCATTGCACGTATCAGTATGGCAGGTCTGAAACAAACCTGCCCTTCCATCATTCCTAGTAAATCCAGAATTTGTTTTTCAGTTTCTGCAGATTATAAATACAGGTGCTGATTCTGGAAACATATGGGCAATTTCGTACATGTAAGCTGAAGCTAAAGGGACACATGCATAAAATTACTTCAGGGAAAAAGTCCTGGAATGACTCCAAAGTCATTCTCCCCCTCCACATGAGTACTTTGTTCTTAGAATACATCTCTAGTTTGTAGTCTTCGTGTCACTGTGATAAATATAACCCTCCACAAAAATACAAGCAGGGAACTCATTTTTACTTTCAGGGTCCTGGAATAAGCACACCACAAAGGGTTTCAATTTATAAAATACAGATTCACATTCCGGTGTGTAAAAGCCTGAAATTGTAACTTGCAACAAAATCTAATCATTGGAAGCTGTCCTACTTTTAATTAAACATCATCTCTACAGCTGGATATGCAGTATTCACAGCTTAGCTTGTTAATTACATTGTGCAAGGACTAAAACACTGCACTCTTAGCGAATGATTTATTAACTTCAGCAATATAAATTTTTCTCTACAGTTCCAGCATACTAAAGACAAAAGAGATAATTACTGTGCCCAAAGCACTTTTAACTTATTTATACCCTGCACACAGCAAGCAAATCACATCACCCTAAAACACGGGCTCCTTTTTTGGTTTATGGCAACCTGATTCTTTGCAAGTAACATACTTTATCATTCTTCACTTGATGGTGTAATGAAGAAAATCCCATTATTATTGAGAAACGTCTTCACTCAGTGCATAGGAATTGCATACAGAGGGAACACATATTAGTGAACTGATTTTCATATGGGAAACCCAATGTCATCCATTTATCCAGAAGCCGGTGCTCACAATTGGGTATAGTCTCACATTTCCTATAGTCCCTGGTTTCCAGGGTATGACTTTCGTTAGCCATTCCTTATCCACTCTCTTCACTTCTCCAAAAATTAAACCCAGTTACTTCATTAGTGACACTTCCCAATACAGATATATCAAGTTTTTTTTGTTCATAGTGAAAATACCCTCCTTGACACCCCTAAACTGACCATGGGGACAATACAACAATATATTTCAGGTGAGCTAAATATACATAAAACTTTCTATAGCTAAACTTTCTTTTTCAATATGTTTCATTTGACTATCAGACCTTCTCAAAACTCTTAAAACTTAGCAGGTACACTTCAAATACTTTCCTGATATTCATATCTCAAGCTAGCTAACAAGATACTACAACTTAGCCACTGATGCTTGAGTATATACCATAATATATGAAGCCACATCAACTTGGTGTTGGATGACTAGATCGATAACTTACAGACACCATAGAGGTATCCCTTAAAAGTAATCATTTAAATCCAGATTCTACAAATGCTTATAAATGCATTTTGAGTAAGGAGTAAGTTCTTTGTGATCAAGCAATAGATCCATCACTTGCCCAGTATCCACAGATCTTCAAAATCCGATATGGAAAGATGGAAGTTAAAGATTCTGAAGTTGCTACTTAAAGGTAAAGTAGGGTGAGGTGAAGTGCAAATATGGTCAAAATAGTAGGTGTTATGTAACTCAGCCTCATCTTTTCAAGGTTGCCACAATAACTGGCAGAGGTCAGCTGAAATTACATCATATTTGACTTCTTGGAAGAACAAAGTGATCATTTGGCTGTTGCAGAATTTCAAATACTCAACTAAATCTTGAGCATACAAGACTTTGTCACCCTTAACAACCACTGTGTTCCACCTTTTGTGCACGGCAGGGTCACTTGATAGAGTGAAGCCTCAGGATGAGAACCATGAGGTGTTGGGTAATGTACAAACACAGAACAGGTAAGGTAGACTGTACCCGAAGAACTTAACTTCAACTTGTCTTTCAGGCTACTTCTAGGGAATATTCCTTCTATCTCCCTCCAACCTGGGACTATTTTCCCACACCTACCTATTTTCCTACCTACCTCAGGGAAAAAAATACAATTGGATATGTATGTTTCTGAGGTAGACAACTTTACCAGCATCGTGGTATTAGTTGTCTCTATATAAGTAGAATGAACTAGACGATAAAGGCAGTTTACAGGGAAAAAAGAAAAAAAAAATCATGTGTATTCAGATATACACTATACTATCACCTCAGTTGGCCTTTGTTTATTCATCAGTATCAGTCATGGTGGGGGCTATTTAATCTGGCACATTTCTGCTCTGGACTCAGCATGCTATTTTACCACAGTGTCTAACATGTTGTAGTGAAGTTAATTGGACATAAGTAGCATATTTGTTGCTAGTGGATATAATTAGCTCCTTGGCCACCTCTGGACATCATTCTGGATGTAATAAACATCTGGAGAGGTGTTAAAGTCTGATATAATAAAGGAGATAGGTGTGAGGGGGAGAGACAAACAAGATAGTGATTATAGAACTGAGAGAACAGGCTTCTTACCTGAGATATAGAGGGTTTCTTTCTCCCCACTTGTAACAGGGAACTCAGAGCACACAGACCAAAAAAAAAAAACTGGGCCTCTCCTGTTTGGGCCATCCACCCCACACTTGTCTGTAAGGCCTTTGTTGTTATATTACATATTTGAAATGGGTGGGGGGTACCACGATCTTTGTGGTGCAGGGTATCTTTGTGGCTCTGGCCACCATCCACAGCTCCAACCTTCCCTACACTGTGTCCCATGCCTCACAGATGACACTATTACAGTCATGTCTGGTATTGGTCCCTTCACCTGCATTACCTGAGCTGTGCTCCAACTTAGCTTATGACTCCCTGGACTGCTAAGTCATCCTACTCCATTATTTCTTACTTATTTATTACTCTCATCTGATATGGCCTGTGCTCATCCACTCAGGCCCTGTGCAGGCCCGTTCCACCCATGCTGGCCTGTCCTTGTCTGGTCCAATTCATCTTTCTTATAACAGCCTGGCCTTCTCTGTGCAGACCCTCCTTCACAATAGCCTGGCTTCTCTGCACAGGCCCTGCTCTACTCTCTTAATGACCTGGCTTTGTTTTCTCGGGCCCTTTATATCCTTGTTGTCCTGGCTCTGCAAACTCAGGCCTATCCTGTGCCTTAGGCCTGGGTCCAGTAAGCTTAGGTCCTTCTTTTAGGTCTGGCTCCAGACAGCTCAGACCTCTAATAGCCTGGCCTCAGTTCACTTAGGCCATCTTTACAATAGCCTAGCCTCTCTGCTCAGGGCTCCTCCTACTCCCTAGGACCTCTGTGCTCTCCTGGCACCCATGGTCTTTGCCAGGCCCCTTAGCCTTAGCCTTTCCCTTCCATGAGGTAACTCACAAGGCAGCGAGGGTTGAGGCATTCCAGCACCCCATCCTCACTTTTCACTAGAGAAGCACAGGTTTTCTGGAGGCTTCCCTGCCACAGGCAGTCCCACCACACCATCCAACCCCAGCAGGGTGCAGTTGTCTGTTACACCCAGGACCAATCCGTCAGATAACCCTGCTCTACTACTGAGCCTTACCTAAGTTTCCCCTAGGGGTGTACCTTTCCCCGCTTCAGAGTTGCTCATCCATTCTCTCACTCCCAGTTCTCTCTTCAGCTCATGCCGGCCCCTATCCTACCATAGGCCCAACTCCTTACGTCTTCACCTTCAGATGCTTCTCCTAGTCTCCTTCATGTGGGCTAGGATGGCCCTGGCCTCCACATTTCATCCATGGTCCACACTGAGTTGGGACCTTTTGACCCTCTATTGGCCCTGGCTGCAGGAATGGACCTGTTGCAGTGCCAGACCCTCCATGGCTCTGAGCCACCCATTTACAGTAAGCATCTGCCCTTTGGCCCCCTCTGGGCCCTGGCCTCGTCCAGGCCAGTCAAGTTTTAAGAGGCCCACCTCTATGGCCATCTCTCTCTATGGCCCCTCATCCTTGAGCCATCTCACCACCTATACATACTCCTGGTCCTCAAGCCCCACCAGAATCTCAATCATCACAATTCTCAGGTACACACCCTGGCCTGGCACTGTTCTCCCCATGCCCCGAGTCTACTCACTTTCATCCAGTGGCCTGTTGCCCTGAGTGCCTTGCCCAGCTCTCTCAGGGCCCTCATGGTTGGCTTTGGCCAGGCTGGGGATCCTCTCAGGGTTCCTGGAATCTCCTCCATCCCCAACAGTTCCTACCCTGTCCACCAATTGTTGCGATGACTTCCTTAAGTGATGGTACTCTGCCCCCAAGAGTGCTTCTCCTTTTGCTCCACTGCTGTAATTGCCAACTCAAAGCACCCTGCCCGGCTCCATCAGCCAGTTCCCTGCCCCGGCAGTCACATGAGGCCTGTCATTGCCTCTACCTGTCAGTCTTTTGTCCTACCGGTTGTCCTAACGAGGAGCAGCCTCACTGGCTTGCCTCGAAGTGTCAGGCACTATCAGTGCCCTGCCACACCCCCACAAATGAAAGAGCACTCACCACTCACAATTAAAGCTATTCTATTCATGCTAACATAATGCCATGTGTATCCAGCTATGTTTATGTGAGTTTATATTGCATTTTAAATGTGAGATGTGTTTTCAAAATTTTATGGATCATTAAATTATATTTTATGAGGCATTTTACTTTGTCTTTTCTTTTTTCTTTTCTTGGAATTGGAATCTTCTATTAAAAAAATCATCCTCCCACGCAAGCCTGGTGAGAAAATAGCTTTCCAGGGAGGACTCCAAATCCAGAAAAACGGAAATAAGGTATACTGCAGTGTTGTGTTTCCTCCGACCCCTCAACTCACAACTACTTCGAGCACCTTAGTAAGGCAATCCTTAGCCACATAGCCATCCACTTCTCTTTTCTCCATCCCACCTCTTCACTGTTATTGATGTGTTTTCCATTTGTTACTAGTAGCCCTCAAATATGGTTTGAGTCAACCGAGCGTGTTACATGCTGTGCAAAGAATTGACTAAAGGCAAACGGCATGAGAAAGGTTGAAAAGAGAAGGAAGTAGTTTGGAGTAAACAGCTCAGAAGGACCATCTTATATTGATATAAATCTGCATGACTTAAATGAAACTACAAAGATTTACATCAGCTGGGCATCTCATCCATGAGGCAAAATGGGTTTAACAATGTTGTAGTTCTGTTGAACTTCACATCCATACTTCCATTGTGTTAAAATTTGATGTTAGTTTATTTCACAATATAAACCCGGTCATATGGAGCTACATTGGAATGCTATTGAGGAATAGCAAATTGATTCTATTAATCCTATTTACTGTACCTGTTACGAATTTGAGATCAGAAGAGCTGTAGTGTAAAAAGAACAGGTCACCTTGATCTAATCAATACTAATCATCCACTAAACTTTTTTGAGAATTATATAGCTTGTGAAAGTCTCATTCCTTAGTTGTATATAGCTCTTTTTCCCTTTTGTTTCTAAAAGAAATATCTTAGCACTTTCTGTGTGATAAATTTACAGAGTCTAGTCTGGAACACTAAATTATAAAGAATTATGTTGGAAAAAGCAGCTCAAGAATTAGTTTATAGGTTAACAGATGATATTAGGGTTTGTATTAATGAGAAACAGAACTTCTGCTATCCTGATGTTGCATTTATCAAGTAGAGCTGTCCATATAATTACATTTTTCCTCCTCATCAGACTCCAATCTGTTTTCTTCCCCTTTTATTATTTATAGTTGGCATTAAATTGGGACTGAGCAAATTTCAAGGTGATGGGGTTGCTAATATGACTCACTGCCTTGAACACGATAAGAAGAGAGTATTTTTTTGAGGGTATGTCTTGTTTTGTATCTTGAGGCCACTATTCAGTTAAATTCTTTCTCCTGTTTTGGTTATAAAATACCCTTTTTTTGCCTTTTCTAAATGCAATTCTGTAGCCTTCCTTTATCGAGAAGGCTACAGGGTCCATATACCTCTGGCAAATAAGTATTTTTGTATTACTCAAAAGACAGATTCCTGGAATCCTTACAAAATAAAAATGGAAATAGAAACTATTTTAAAATATATCCTCAGCAGACCCCCACCTTCCCAGAAATGTATTCTGCAGGGGATAATGATAACATTTCTTACCCTTTCCCTGCTTGCGTTCCCCCCACCCCAGCACTCAGCCAAAAAGCTGAGGGTCGCTTTATGCACTGGATGTCAACATTTTGGAAATTTTCACAGCAATTTTGGGAGTGAGCTCCAAAATAGAGCCCTCTGACAAAAAATAAACAGTGCTTCAACAAAAAATAAATTAGTTTTATTGCGTCTCTCCTACTTTCTCTGTCTTTTCACAAAGAATATTGGAAATGTTACCTCTCTGACCCTGACACCTAAAGGCATTAGCTTTCTTTTATATTTGCCACCAACATCAAAACAGCAAACTAGATTTCACATTAACTAAAATCCTTCACCTATTATTGACTGTTTAAGAGCTGTGGTGGGGAGTGTGTCATCACTGTCATGCTATGCAGTGCAAGCTTTATTTTCCTACAAGGCTAGGCACATCTGTAGGGTAGATATTAGTATGCTGGCTGATAGCTCTTTGCTTCCAGACTGTGGAACTCGGTTCAATATGGTGCTCATTAATGGAGGCAACTGGAAAACTGTCAACAGTGATTTAGCAGGAGTGGTTGTAAGTATCTGAACCTGTCTGAAAGCAGGTCTTGCATTACACTTTCAATCCTTTAACTAATCCAACATGGAGTCTACCTAATAAGTCAAAAACGATAAATCATTTTCTTGCACGTTTGCTGTGCAGCGACTGTTCAGATCAGAAAGAAATATATGTAGGAACTGTATGATTCAAGGAACTAAGAGAAAGATTGCATTGCTAATATGGTTAGGATGACCAAACCACTCACTTTGCATTCTGTCAGCTACCAACTTGTGTCGAGTTCAGAACCTTCTGCCTGTCCACGATGAGTTCAGCTGGCAGGCTGGTATTGTTGCATATGTTGAGAAAAAGGGAAGGGAGATGAAATGAAGAATCTCTACGCTGACCATGAAGCTCATTATATCAAGGAAGCCAAGTTTCACAGGGAGACATCCTGATTTCATGGAAGCCACTGAGAACTTCTCCATGGACAACTCTGAGAGCAGGATTTCTTGTATAAACTCATATGTAGCTACCATTTCAAATGAATATGTAAACTTCTTAAATGCTAATATGTTCCTCAAGGTGATTACTGTATACTTTTCCCTTGTGGAACATGCTATTAATTTTAAAGTCAGAAATCACATTTCTATAGCTTTTGTTCATGGATTGTTCTGGGTCTGTATGGTTGTGTGCAGGTTCTCAGAGAATATACTGAAACACAAGAAGTTTCAGAAGAAATTTGTTTATATCAAGGAACATTTATTGTTGTTTAACTGGAGATTAAAAGTGAAAAAAATGTTACTTAGGCTTGCGGACATCTGAATAAATGGCCCTCAGATCTGGTATACAGCTGAATGCATCTCTTTCTTTCAACTGTACCATTCACTACCTTGGCTAGAAATCGCTCTCTATTTTGGAGATTTGGATGCGAGAGAAGTAAAATATCCACCTTTCTTATGAGGCTTTAAACAAACCTTTGAGTTCTGGAAGTACTTACCTAAGCTAAATGCACACTGGTTATTCCCTGCATTCGTTTCCTTATAAATCTCCCAGGTACAAGAATTGCTAGCATAATAAACACTGTGACCTGAAGTCTTAAAGCACAGGGTGTTTGCTACTACTACCACAATAAGCATGGGGAAACAGTGGAATGAAGTTCCATGGAGGAGAGAGCTCTCTGTCAAGGGAGGAGAGAAAGAGGAGTCGGTGAAGAGGGGAAAAGTATATGTTTCTTTTGCAAAGTGCTCTACTCCGAAATCCCCCATGTGACACTTTGGAGAGGTCAGTGGAATGGGGCAAATGAGTCTGACTTAGGAGAAGTTCCAGTCTTGGAGCAAGGAGGGAATACCCAGTGGCACGGAGTCCGCTTAAAGGTCTCTTTGATCTTCCTCTGCTGAAGACTTCCCAAAACCGAAGCAATTTTGAAGAGAGAGAGAATACCAAGATGATAGCGAAAAGGTACCTCTGGGACAAAGGGAATATGCGAACAGCTTCCCCCTGGAGCTGCTGAGGGCTTTAACTGAGCTGAGTAAAATCCAGCCAGTGCAAATAAAGCTGAATTCTCCCTGGTTGGGCTAGGTGCTAGATCCCAGAACAGCACTTGGCTGCACTGCCCTTAAGGATAGAAGGCAGGTCTGCCCGAATGCAATTCTCGACTCTGGAACTAACTGCTGTATCAGTTGTCTGGAGCAGACTGCAGCAAAAAGGAAAGGGAAATGACATATTAAAGGGGCATTTGCTCCTCAGATATTCACACTGGCTTAAGAGACTATTAATAAATAAACCAGGTAGGGGGTTACTTATTCATTTATACATTTTTAATCCTTTGGCACAAGTGGTTAGTCAGAAATCTAGAATTCTATGTTTGTTTTTTAAGGCAGGAAATTGATAATGGAGTTCAGCATTTCTGTTTTAAAATGACTATATGACACCGTTTTGTAAGTAGGACTGTTGGGTGTCGATATGCATGAGTTTTGATGTGGAACTAATTTTATTTTTCAATCAGCTGATCCCACAAAGAGATAATTTCTTGTAACCACCTCCAATGAAGAGCAGCTGTTACCTGTGCTTCAAGCAATTTCATGAGAGCTAGTCCAAATCAAAATGATAAACTATTGTCTACAGTGGTGCCACATAATTTTGTTCCCCAGTGAAACTTGTCCTTGTTGTATACACATACCTGGTGCTTGCAATCAGGAAAGAGCTACCTAATAAGGGTGGCTGGAGAAGTTGCTTAGCTTTCCCAAGCTTCTATGACCTGAGGGAGTGTTATTTGTTATTTTGAGAAACCCCAGGATTTTTAATCCAGCTCTTCTGCTACCAACACCACCTGGAAGAAAGATTACAATATTTAAAAGAACCCAAATGTCACTTAAGCTAGTTGCTATACTAACAACTCTATGTTTCTAACACCTTACCCTTTGTGCTAATCGCTTGAGTGATTTGCCTGTCTTTGCTGATGACCTGGCCTGAAATCCGTTTTGCCTCTGGGGTGCAGAGGCAGGATCTAGATTCCGACTTGAAGGATCCCAAAACTCGGATGAAAGCAGCATGGGATCAAGTTTGAGTCCTTATCTAATGTTCCCATTAGATTCTCTCTCTCCACTTTTGTGCTTGCCTGCTTTAACTGACCCGTTTCTTCTCCCTAAAACAACTGTGCCCCTTTTTTCATGGCTTCTGAAATTCAGGTCATGGCTCTCAAAGACAACAACATGTATGTGTAAAAGTTACATTTCATGGATGACATTAGAAGAGATGGACACTTTGATTTAGCCACTCCTGTGTTCCTACCAAAATCACCTTCCAAGCAACAAGCCACAAAGTGTCAAATTTACCATCAAAAAGAAAGGAGAGAGGCAAGAAGAGCCAGGTCTTCATCTCAGAGGTTGCAGAATCATTTTACATCTTTTACACAGACACAAGCTGTGAAAAAGAGCAAGGGACCACTGATATATTCTAAATATTTGCCAGGGGAAGATTAGAAAGATTAAGCCAAGTCATTTCAGGTGAACTCCAGATAAAAACAGTAACAGTAGCTGATAATAATTGATATAGGCCTGAAATGGATGGACAAATGGAAATCTCAGAAACATTAGAAAGCTAATATTAATATAAAGTTTCTCCTGGAGAAACTGCAAGGATGAAGGCATATGACAAACAAGCCTATCATTCACAGCAAGAGGACAGTAGAGACCAAAATTTCCAGGGCTGTTAAAGGCTAATCTTAATGTGGTGAAGCAAATTTGTTTTATGGAATATATTTCCCTGGGCTCAATAATGTCATTGTTAGCAAAGGGAAATATTTCACATGGTTTATAAATATTGAAGCTTTTCTGCTTGCTCATATTATTGGTTTCATTTTCAGGTTTATGCTGCAAGAACACAGAATATGGGGGAAAAAATCCATCTCTGAGCAAGCTGATCCCTGCCAGTGTTATATAGTTACCACACTCAGAAAGAAACTTAGGAATAGACCTAGGACTTCCAAGACAAAAGGGAGGACACATTGTGTATACTCCTAGTAGTTATAGACGGACTTTGAGAGCTAAGAAATCACAACAGGTGATTTCTGAAATTAGGGGTGCATGCAACAAAGCCCTCTGAATCACTGCTTTGCATTGGCTCCACTGGAATCAAGGAAGGAACTAACTGAATTGTGGAGAAATAGCTTTTCCTCACAAAATTATGTTACAGGGCAGTTTCTTGTCAACTCTAGCTCTCACAGAGCCAAGGAAGTCCCTGGATTAATGGGAAAGGCTTGGCAAAGGAGTGCATGTACACAAAGGGTAGGGTGGTCCACATGGGAGAACACTTACAGGGCTTGTGTTGCCATCGGAGTGGAAAAGTGATTGAGACAACAAGGAGACACAGGAGTCTAAAGTTTTGGCCGTCAAGCTCCTTTGACTCTGCACAGAGGCAGCCTTCCCTAATACACTCTTGAAGGAAGCATAGAAAAGGAAATTGGTTACCCAGGAGTAGCAAAGGAGAAACTTGCCCTGAAAAGGGAAAATGAGAATTCTTTTAAAATCAGCAAAATGTATCTCACGCTAATGTCATTTCTATGCTATGTTGTTATTTCCCTATTGGGTTTATATAATCTAATACAAATTTAGGGCATCTCCGGTGTACTTCAGCTGTAGCAGCAGCAGGGCTGATTTTCTGAAAGGCAGAGATCATTTAGTAATAAGAAAAATAACTTTGAGAATTACTGCAGCTATTGAATCAGTGACTTCCTATCAGACCGAGCAGCTGTACCTACTGTTCCAGCAAATAAATCTTTCGAGTTAACTAGAGGTAACCCCAGTACAATGCAGATGTCGTTGACATTTCTTTCTTTCTTCTTAATTCCTGTTGTTTCACTGGTAAAAAAAGGGAAGAAGCTTTACTTCCTGCCTCCACACATGTACTGTAAGTCTACTATAAGTAGTTCTCAAATGCATTTGTAACACATACAGATCCATTTTTTAAAAAATTTTGCTTTAGTCCTGAGAAGGAAAAAAGGACATAGGAGTTTCATGGGTTTCATAGACATTAGGGCTAGAAGGGACCTCGAAGATCATTAAGTCCAGCCCCCTGGCCCAGGGGCAGGAAAGTCAGCTAGGGTTAAAGGACCCCAGCAAGATAAGCATCCAAGCATTTCTGGAATGAGTCCAGAGTAGGAGCCTGCACCACATCTGGAGGGAGTCTATTCCAGGTCTTGGGGGCTCGGACAGTAAAGACATTTTTTTTTACGTCCAGCCTAAAATGGTCTTGTAGGAGTTTACGGCCACTGGTCCTTGTTTTTCCTTGGGGTGCTCTGGTGAACAGACGTTCTCCCAGATCCTGATGAACACCCCTTGTGTAGTTGTAGGCAGCCACCAGGTCCCCCCTGAGCCTGCGCTTTTCCAGACTGACGAGTTCCTTGGCTCTCAGCCTCTCTTCATAGGGCCTGTTCTCTTGCCCTCTGATCATGCGCGTGACTCTCCTCTGGACTCTCTCAAACTTCTCAACATCCTTCTTGAATTGGAGAAGTTTATGGAGAAGTTCAATTAATATAAGTTGAGATTCTGTTGTATCATGCAACTACTGTCATCAAACCCAGCAAGGAAACTTTCTGGAACAAAATGAGATGAGTTTGTGGTGTAGGAGTTTCTGTTTAGCATTAGCCTGAAATGAGTTTGACAGTAAGCCAGGTCTGAAAATCAAAACTATGGAGGTGAAAGGCTAGTGAGTGAAGTCATCCTTGCCACTTATCCCACTCCCCAGTTTTCTAATGTATCAATTACAATATATCATTATTTTATATTACAGCAATTTATATGACAGAAGCTCAGGCACCAATTTGCTTTCACCTTCCTTTTAGTAGCAAAATCTCCATTTTCACTGTTATCCAACTCACCATACATTTTTGAAAAACACAAAAGGTGATCATCTGAAGGCATTTTTTATCTCATATAAAACTACACATGGCTAAGCTGTCACAAACAAACAGGCCATATTTAATAAATATCACCTCCTGTAGTACTGGGAGTGTAAATCCTTTCCATTTTCTAAGAGTATTATTTCTCCCCCCAAGTTTAGAAAGAAAGACATGTCCTCTGCTTAGCAACTCAGAAAGTCTTTCTGTGTTACAAAGATTCCACTTTATGTGATTTGTCTGAGAAGACACTGTTTGGAAGTTACACCTGCAAGGAGAACACAAGTACATTTCACATACGAAAACGTGTTGCTGAAAACCATTTGTAAATTGACACAGCATTCCTCCCCCACCAAAAAAAAAAAAATCCTACTGTAAGCTAGTATTTAGTGTTGACACGCACTACTAAATAGCTGCTATATTTCAAATGCATTTCCAAGGTAGAAGTGACAGACAACCAAATCTGAATGCTTGAATACAATTCTTCAAGTGCTTTTCAAATGGGTAAAGTGGCTCATGAACCATTAGTACTTTTACAATTTTTGCCTAATTTCATCATCAGGAAAGTAGCTGACCTGTTTTTCACTGAAAATTTAAAAGAACAAAAAAAGAAGAAAAAAAACATACGGCAGCAAATGGCATGGAAAATTTTAGTGAGCAAACAGGTTTTGCAAAACTCGTAAAAACTGAAAAAAGTTGTTATCATTCAAAGTGAGTCAGGTAAATATAGGGCACCTCAAAACCCTATCCCCCACTGCCTTGTGGGCACTCCTTGGCAGGACAAATACTCAGGGATTGATATGAGACAGAAACATGCCCTCACCGCAGCATTAGGCAGTAGCAGTATTTGCAATCTGTTGTTCTGTGACAGAAACTACAACCATTGAAGCACTTCTGGATTTGGTCTGACTTTTGGACTCTGTCTTGATAGTATAAAAGGGGGATGGTACATCTCGGGCAGACTCCACTCTGCCATAGTCTTGCCGAGGCATATATGCTGAAGGTCTTGGTGCGATGGTTGCATAGACCTCTTGCATGTACTCCATGATCTAGATTATCAGTGATTGCCAAGTCTTTAAGGTCACTAAAATTATGGAAGAACCAAGGTAGTAGTATATAAAGGTACATATATTTTCTGATAAGAGAACATACAGGGAATTTTTACACGTGTAAGTGCCGGAGCACAAGGTGATCTGAAAAACACCTGGCGCTGCAACACCTGAAGTTGTAAAAGTGGCAAAATGTGCATCAGTGCTGAGAAAAAGGCAGTGGCATGCTTTTGAACTAAAACACATCAGAGGTGCTTTAGTTCAAAAGCACACCACCGCCATTTTCTGCATGTTGGTACGCATTTCACTACTTATAAAACTACATGCAGCACAGCGCAGATCTCCTTGCAGAGTAGACTGAATTAGTTTCCAGATCTCCAGTGCATTGTGGGACAGAAAATTATGGGTATAAATGCCTGCAGTGACCAATATGGGAAGAAGTTTTAAAATACAAATTCACGTACAGTAATTACCAATGCTGATTCTGCCTGGGATTCCTGCAAGTCAGCATTGGCTTATCTTCATTCCAATTGACTCTTTTTGCAAGCCAATAGATTCAGTGTGAACAAAGTACAGTCAGTACAATCAAGCTAAATCTCCTAATGGGTTCTTAGATGGGCATCAGAGCGACACCAGCCCACCAACTGTTGATGCTGACCTGGTGCAGCATCACTTGAATGGACTGGATGTGTTTAAGTTGGCAGGCCTGGATGAGCTGCATCCAAGAGTACTAAAGGAATTGGCCAGTGTCATAGCCAAACCACTGGCACAGCTGTTTGAGTGCTTGTGGCACTTGGGTCAGGTCCCAGAGGGCTGGAAAAGGGCCAATGTGTTCTCTATTTTCAAGAAGGGGAGGAAGGAGGATCTGAGTAATTATAGGTCAGTCAGTCTCATCTCCATCCTTGGAAAAGTCTTTGAAAAGTTTATTAAGGATCATATTTGTGGGAGTCCAGCAGGAAAAATAATGCAGCAGGGCAACCAGCATGGATTCATAGCAGGTAAATCATGCCTGACTAATCTGGTTTCGTTTTATGGCCAGATCACAAAATATTTAGATGCAGGAGTAGAGGTGGATGTCATTTTCCTTGATTTTAGGTAGGCCTTCGACACAGTATCTCATCCCATTCTCATAAACAAATTAAGAGGCTGTGACTTAGATGTTTACACAGTCCGGTGGGTGGAAAATTGGCCTGGGGGTCACACCCAGAGAGTGGTAGTAGATGGGTCGGTATCATCCTGGAAGAATGTGGGTAGTGGGGTCCTGCAGGGTTCAGTCCTTGGACCTGTACTCATCAATGTCTTCATCAGGGACTTGGATGTGGGCATGTACTCTGTCCAAGTTTGCAGATGATACTCAATTTTGGGGTGAAGTGAATACTCTAGAGGGTAGGGAACGATTGCAGGTAGACCTGGACAGCTTGGAAAAGTGGGCAGAACACAATAGGATGCAGTACAATGAAGACAAATGCAGAGTGCTGCACCTAGGGCACAGAAATATCCAGCACACCTATTGGTTAGGAAATGACCCTCTCAGCAGCACAGAAGCAGAAAGGGATCTTAGTCGTAGTGGACTCCAAGATGAACATGGGTCGTCAGTGTGACAAAATCATCAGCAAAGCTAACAGCACTTCATCATGCATCAGCAGATGCATGACAAATAAATCCAAGGAAGTGATACTTCCCCTCTATGTGGCATTGGTCAGATCACAGTTGAAGTACTGCATCCAGTTTTGGGCACTGTACTTTAAGAAGGATGTGGATAGCTTCGAGAGGGTCCAGAGGAGGGCCACTCATATGGTCAAGGGTTTACAGGCAAAGCGCTATGAGGAGAGACAGAGGGACCTTGACCTCTTCAGCCTCCTCAGGAGAAGGCTGAGAGGTGATCTTGTGACCACCTACAAATTCATTAGGGGGCCGCAGCAAGGTATCGGAGATGCTCTCTTGGGGTAACAAGGAACAATGGTCACAAACTGACAGAGAGCAGATTTAAGTTAGACTTCAGGAAAAACTTCTTCATGGTGAGGGTGGCCAAAATTTGGAATGAGCTTCCAAGGGAGGTGGCACTCTCCCCTACCTTGGAGGTCTTCAGGAAAAGGCTGAATGGGAATCTGGCTGGGGTCATCTGACCCCAGTGCTCTTTCCTGCCTAGACAGGGGGTCGAACTCGATGATCTGTTGAGGTCCCTTCTGAAACTAGCATCTATGAATCTTTGGAAAATCCTGACTTGTTTTTAAAAAAATAGTGAAAACTACAGGAAAGATAAGAGTTAGTTTTGCCATTTAAACAAATAAAAGCATTAAGCATTACCAATTATAAAGAGTGCATTCAGATGAAACTGGCAAGACACCCCCTTTGTATTCATACCTTGTATCCTCGTCTCAAGTGTTTATCATAAGAAAACAAAGCCTAATCCAACCAAGGGAGTCAAGGGTAAATTGTAACAATGTGGCAGAGCCTTGAATCATTTTTGATGTGCGTGATACATATATACTGAAGATGTCAATATTTTGAGAGACAGGACCTTAAAATGACAAAGTGAAAAGGAACAGTCAGTTGACTGTTCTCAACCTCTTTCTTTTGGCAGGTTAAACTCCCAGTTAACAAAAAGTTGGCATGTTCATCTGTATTTATTATACATATACAGAAAATGACTCAAGGATTTGGACATAAAAAAACCTGATGCATCACGTCTCTACTCTGGTATTTTAATCCTTCATTGAATAAGCAGTTATTATTAATTATGATGTTTATTACAGTACAGCCTAAAGACAAAACAGGATCCTAGTCTGTTCAAATACAAGCATTTCAGCCAGTCCATTCCCCAAAATATTCACAACCTAGGGCCTTTGTACATGCCACAAAATTAGCCTTTAAAGTGGCTTAAATGTCCTTTTGCACCACTTTAGTGGCATTGCTCTTTGCATGCTCAGCAGTGTATTCCACTTCAAATTACTTTGGTACACAGCAAGACAAAACATCTCTGAGGTGTTTTACTTTGCTACCTAACAAAGTGCAACAGTGCACAGGGTGCTGGAAGCCAATGTGCTTAGGGCTTGGCAGGCCCTGTACAGCTCAGGGGATGTGGGACCCAGCGACAGCCCATGCAGGCACGTTCCACTGAAGGGGGAAAAAAAAAAGCAGTGTGCCTGATCTTTTTTTCTTTTCTCTCCGGACCCTGCCTGCCTCCACTGTGTGGGGGCCTGGTGCTTCCCTCTGTGGCTACACCACCCCCCCGGACCGCTCAGGCTGGGTGCCAGTGGGCGGAGGCCACCTGGGGAGCCCCTGTCCAGCTCAGTGCCTGCTCAGCCTGCCAGCAGCTCACCCCCTACCACCTCCCCGCACTGCCAGAGAGGTAGGCAAGGATCAGGCCCCCACCCCTTTGTACATGCCACAAGGGTTTAGTTTGGTTTAATTCTTCCTAAACT
This sequence comes from Crocodylus porosus, assembly GCF_001723895.1. NCBI lineage: Eukaryota > Metazoa > Chordata > Crocodylia > Crocodylidae > Crocodylus > Crocodylus porosus. The sequence goes on from NW_017728917.1 coordinate 3,279,417, forward strand.
GAAGTGGTGTTTTTAAAAACTCACCATTTCAGTTTAGGGAGAACTAAACCGAATTAAACCCCCGTGGTGTATACAAGCAGACCCACAGAGTGAAAAGAGGTTGGTTTTTTTTGTTTTTTTTTTATTAAAATATACCATTTTATTAGAAAAACAAACACTATCAAACATTCTAAAGAAGGGGAAATAAACAAAACCCACCTGAGGTATCACAAAATTACTACAAAGTCGAATTTACAAAATTTACGTAATATTACAGAGTAAAAAGGGGTACAACCTCCATAGACTAAAGTGATAGCAGCAATCAGCCTTCTTAGTTCCACAACATTTCGAGGAGTATGGCAGGCCTACCTTTTAGAGCTCGGGGTGAGTCCCAGGCTTGAGATTCTACTGTTTTGATTGGTGGAACATCCACCAATCAGGAGGCAGCAAGACAAATAACATCACACCCCTTTCCTAAGGGGAGGGGGGGAAGAGCTCCTCTGGACCTGATTGAAGACTGCAAACTGTCAGGTCCGGAAGACTTCAGGGGCAGAGCCCTGGAGCGTATAAAAGGAGCTGCGTGCCCAGCACGGGGGGCAGATGCGTTGGGGTCAGAGAAGGGAGAAGAGCAGGGCTTAGAAGAGATGAGGAGAGCTGCTAAGCAGGGCAAAGCAGTAGCTCTGGAAGAGCCCCTGAAGACTTTTATCCACAGGGAGCATGGCACGGCTCCAGTGGTTAGGCTTTTGGTGCACAGCATGGCACATGGTGTCCAGACCCTGGGAGCTGCATGAGATGGCTCGGGTCTGCAACCTCTGGCATGCGGCCAGAGACACGGTGCACAGGCCAGTGCATGGAACAGGATCTTCAGAGCCCCTGGGGCGGCTCGGGTCCTCAAGCCCCAGAACGAGGCTGGGAGTTCGGTGCAGGAGGCATTGCATGGAGGGTGAAAGACCCTGGGAGCCGCTTGAGGTGGCTCGGGTCTACAGCTGCTGACATGGGGCAGCAGCTCAGTCCAGATGATGCAGCCCAGAGGGTCCAGGAACAGACCAACCCTGGTGCTGCATAAGGCTGTCTGGGCCACCAACCCCTAGCACAAGGCAAAGCACCCACTACACACAGTGGTGCCTGTGGCCCCAAGTTAGGACAATGGCAGGAAAACCCGGCAGGGAACAGAACTTGACCTGGAGAACAAGAGACAACCCTCCAGGGCTGTGGAGTAGTAAGTTACCCTGGAGAGGCACCACATGGGCCACTCCTGGGTGACAGCAGGGGTGCTTAGGAGTCTTTGGGGTCTTCCTCTCCTTTTTCTTTCCCCCCACCTCCTTTCCTACAGTGGTACCTTGGAAGTGGGACCCCTGCCTTGGAGGGCACCCAGGTAGTCTAAGGAGTGCTGATTATATTTGTGGACTGTGCCTTACAGTTTATGTGAATAATTTGACATAATATTTTGTATATGAATAGAGTTATAAGGTTGCCCGGTCAATATCCTTTGGTCTGGTTTGTTCTATTGTTCATATGTATTTTAAATAAGTGTGTGTGTGTGTGTGTGTGTGTGTGTGTGTGTGTGTGTTATAGGGTTTATTGTTTTGTAAATTTGTACACACACAAACACACACACACATATATATATATATTTATATATATAATCTATGTCCTTACCCTTTAATGGTTTTGTTGTAATAATAAATCTGCATATAGTTAAGTACTTGATTGGCTGGACCTGACTCTAAACAGGATGGAGATGGCCGCTGGGCTGTGTCCTTCCACAGCACACTGCCCTGCCAATAATTCCTTCGATTGGAGAGGGAAGTACAAACCCGTGTACACCTAGGCTACAGGAGCATGGGTTTAATTAGGAGAGGCTATGCTAAATGGAAAAGAAAGTGAAAGAAGAACCCATACAAATTTTACTGTGTGAGATACACACTACAGAATGCCAGTTTGATGGGAAAAACATTGGTGCAGTGAAGAGGCAGAGTTCACGAGGGTCAAAGAACTCCACTGACATCTACTAAAAAGATGGGGGTGGATTTTTATTTTTAATAGTGCTAGTTTACAAATCATTAAACTTTACAGAAACCTTCTGAAATTTGACCTATCGTTTTGCTGTGTAATAGCACAACTGTGTAGGGATACAATAATAAAGGCTAAGACTCCAGAGAACTAGAGAATAGAAAACAGAACCTATCTTCAAAACCGGAGAAAAGGAAATCCTTGAGAATTAGAAACCAGTCAATATAACTTGGATACTTGGAAAGATTCTAGGATGAACTATTAAGCAAAAAGATTATAAGCACCAAGAGGATATTAAGGTGGTAAAAGTTAGCTGGCATGAATCTGTCAAGCGGAGATTCTGTTATATCAATCTAATTTCTCTCTTTGATAGAGTAACTGGCCTTGTGGATAAGGGGAAATCAGTACATGTGATACATCTTGACTTTCATAAGGCTTTTGAGGTTATCCCATACTATTGTCTCATAAACCATTGAGAAGACAAGAATACGGTCTAGAGGAAACCCCAGTAACCTGGATGCAAAGCAAGTACAAAAACTCTACTCAAAATTATTAGCAATGGTTCAGTTTCAGACACAGAAGCCATTTCAAATGGGGTCTTCCCTGGGCTCAGTTCCATTCATTTGTTTTTAATTAACGACTTAGATGATAGAATTGAGGGCATGTTTATAAAAGCTGTAAGCTATACCAAGCCAGTAGAGGTTGCAAGCCTTCTGGAGGACATGAGAAGAAGTAAAATGCTCTTATTGGATTGGAGAAATTGTCCAAAGTCAACAAGCTGAAATCCAGTAATGATCAGGACAATTCTATGTTACACAAAGTGCGTGTGAAATCACATGCACAGATACAAAACTGGGAATGACCGTCTGGGCACTAGCACTGAAGAAAAGAACCTGGAAGTTATAATAAATATAAGTCAAATGAGTCAACTATGAAATGCTGTTCTAAAAAAGGCCTATTCCATTTTTGGATGTAGTAACAGAAGTACCACATGCAAAATACAGGAAGTAACTATTCTACTTTATTCCATAATAGTGAAGCTTCAAATGGAGTACTGAATCCAGGTTGGGGCACTGTACTTTGAGAGAGATATCGACAGCCTTGAGAAAGTCCTGAGGAGAGAAACAAGAATGATAAGAGATTCAGAAAACATGAGCTACGAGAAAGGAGTGAAGGAAGTGACTTTAGTTTAGAAGAGGCAAAAGGAAGATAATGTAAGAGTTTTCCAAGATAAAAGGTTGCTGTAACAAAGGATGACAGAGATCAATTTTTCTCCATGTTCACTGGGAGTAGGATAAAAAGAAACCAACTTTATTTTCAGCAAAGATTGGTTACAGATAAGGAAAAACTTCTGAACTGTAAGGGGAGTAAAACACAGGAACAAGTTACCTAGGGAGGGTTTTAGAATATAACCGGAGGTTTGTTTTTTTTTTAAAAAAAGATAAATCTATGTCAGGGAGAGAGGTTAGTTCTGCATGATGACTTCTTAAATGTCTACAGTTACACAATTTGATAAAATAATTGTAAAATACAGCTACCTTTACTGTTGTTGTAGACCTTGTATAAGAGAGAGAAACAATTCCCAGAAAGAAAAGGTCAGAGAGACAGAAAATTTGTAGAACTGAAATAAATTTAGTTAATCCTTTTTATATCCATAGGGTTTTACAGCTGCCACATTCACCTATTAATGCTGCATGCTTTTCTTGTATAAGTAGTTTTGGCAGAATTCAATATTGATTTTTAATAATGTTGATGGCTGAAGCTGCTGTTTAGTTTTAAGCCTTTGTTTCGATTTTATCAATTTAAATTTTCAAGATTGCGTTAAATTAGGGGTGTGAGGGTGGATGTGCACACGTGCACACACAATCCCACTTCCTCCTCTAGCCCAGCCCACAGCAGGTGCGGGGCAAGTTGCTTTGGTGCAGGGCTGTCAGCCTGGTGCCCAGCCCTTGTGCACAGTGCTGCCAAGCTCAGTGCCCCCTTCCCTTTCTCCTCTGCCTCTCCCCTCACTCCCTGGCAAGGAAACCTCTGCTTGCTGCAGTGGCATCTGCTGCCTGAAGCCAGGGGTACGCTCTGTCCACTGACTCCCACTCTAGTTTGCTAGCACCCTGCAGACGCCAAACTAGCACCCAGCAGGCAGGGGGGAAAGACGCACACATGGAGACGCACAGTGTCCAGTCTGCTCCCCTGCCTCCAGCTGCTACCCAGTGGGAGCTTGCCCACTAGGCAGTACAGCAGCAGCCTATGCTTAGGTCCCCTTTCTATATATCTTGATCATCAGCAATAGAAATACTTTTTCATTGGTCTGAAATTGCCATTTACTGACATTTACCAATAAAAATCAAATCTTGCCAAGCCTATGTTTAAGTTACATTAAGGCCAGGTACAGACATTAAGCACAAACCGGTAACCAGTGTAAACCTGTAACAGAACCGAACAGAACTTCAGTGCACATAGGCTGGTTTTAAAATGGCAGAACCCAGCCTAAGACAGACCTGGATGGATGTGGTATCAGACTTAAGTGATTCAGCTTAGATCAGGCTATCGAACTTCTGTTGCTGTCCAGTGGCATCCCAGTCTGTTGTGTGGGCCTCTGCTAACCCTCTGGCAGGCAGTGCGCTGGAACTCAGCTTGCTCTGTCCCCAACCCTGCCGCCTGCCTCCAGCCAGATGTCAGCAGCTGCAGGTGGGGGGGGGCAAACCCTGGTCTCTGTGTCCTGACCAACAGAGCAGCAAGCGGAGTTGGGGGACCACTCATCCCATGCCAGCTACAGGGCGGCGCAGTCCCCCATTCCCTAATTGCTCTGTCCCACAGAGAGGGAGTCATAGGGACACAGGTGCTGCTGCAACTGCAGCCAGGCATGGGGGTGGGGGGAATGCTGGCATCTGGGGGGAGACCAGAAGCCTGGATCCATGCAGTGGGATCCTCTATACCCCTCCCCACTCCCGCTCTGGTTGGCATAGACAGCTGGCATAGCCCAAGCCAGCACAGCTGGCCAGGCCCTCCTCCCTCTCCTGACACCTCCCAACCCCACCAGCCACTGCCTACCCACCACAGCTTACAGCCAGCCTGTGGCAGGAGGTGGGGCTGTGGCAAGGGGCTGCAGTGGCCAGTCGGGGTGCCTGGCTACTGGCTGCGCTTAGCGTTCTCTGGCAACCTGCTGGGAGGCATGCTGGGAGTACTCCCAAACCTGCTGGCCAAGATCTGTTCAAGCAGCCTGCAGGGAGAACTTGTGTTCTTTTAGCTCCCGAACTAAACCAGTCCATTTAGGGGAATCTGTATAAACCGGTTTAAATCTGCCTGGGGTTTCTTGAATGTCTGTATCCAGCCTAAAAGCGGAAAATAAGTTAAAACTGAAGTGCAAGTAGCAGATATTTAACTAGGTCCTCAGACTTTTATTGCCATACAGGTTAACAGAGACAAATGTGAATAACAAGTTAAAGACATAGCTGACACACTGCCTGAAACATTTTGACTTTCTTCATCATAGCCTATCACATTGCTAGAGGAAAGTAGATTTCTTCTGGAATCCTCTGGGGATATTTGTACAGATTCTCTACTGTATTCATTCATGAGATGTTGTTTTTTGAAGAGAAGCATCTGATCAGAAGTAGTCTGTCTTTTAGCTTTGCCATTTTAATCCTCAATGGCAAATTTGTTAAAGTGCAGAAGCATCCCCATTTGTTTTAATAGGAGCTGTGGGGATAACTGGTACGTTAAGTATACTGTAAATCCTGTACAAGCTCCATCTCCTTTAAAATACTCTAATGCCAGGTAATTACAGTAGAGGGATATTTAGTAACATTTATAGTTTGGAGTATTTGGCACTTGGCACTAAATCTTTTCTTCATTACTGTATATGCACTGTGCTGTTCTTTATTTTATTGTACCCTTACTGTGCGCTCTCTCAATTACACTATAGGCATGTAACCTGTCTGGTAAAGCAGTAATTATATCTATATATTAGGGCTGTACGAAGTCCGTTTCGACTTGCATTTTGACATTTCAATTGAACAGTGTTTCATTTCAAATTTAATTTTGATTCGAAACCGCTGCACTGTTTTGTTTCGTCAAAACAGTTTAGCTGTGTTGACGCTGTTTTGACGTTTCACCCGTAGGCTATAATGGGGAAACTTGAAACAGCCTATAGCTTTGTCATTTCTCGCCTGATTTCGATGAAACTTTTAGGAATGGTAGCTCCTTCTGAGGGCATGAAACCTGCCAAGTTTTAAGGAGATAAGTGCAGGAGTTTCCGGGAAACTGCACCTCAAAGTCTTGAAAGCAAAAATCTCATGTCATGTGTACATGTTAAGCCACAGAGGGGTCAAAACTGCAGGGATGGTAGCCCCTGATGAGGCCACAAAGCCTGCCAGCTGTCAAGGAGATAGGTGCAGGGCTTCTGGGTTCTGGGGTGCTGCACCACTGGCTGCTGGCAGGCAAAACTCGGGTCATGGGTGCTTGTGGGACTGTGTCCGTCTTGGGACACAGAGGGGTGAAAACTCCAGGCCTGCTAGGCCCTGCTGTGGCCACAAAGCTTGCCAGTTCTCAAGGAGATCGGTGCAGGGGAGTCTGGGTTTTGGGGCCCTGCACCCCTAGCTGCTGACAGGCAAAACTCATGACATGGGTGACATCATGTGTGTGTTAAGGTGCTCCCTCACTCAACTGACACCAAGGCAGAAAGCAGGGCAGTTCAAACAATGCTGCCTTCTTTGCAGTTTTTCCATCCCTTCCCCAGAGCACTGGGATTGGAAGGGACCTCAAGGAAGGATGACAGTCACTGGCTGGTTACCTTTTCCACAATATTCAATTTGGCCTGGAATTCTTGTTTTAAGTCCTTGTTTGTTGATTTTTGCCCAGCATGATCACATCTCAGAAGTCAGCACACTAATGCAATACTTGATGTTGTACCAAATATTTCTGAGTGGAAAGAATGACAGCAGCTCTTTGCTGCTTTGCAAATTTATCATGTACTAATAGTGCATTTGACATTGCAGAAGAGATCATATGGCTGTGAATAATGGTAATGAACTACAGCTCAGAGACATTACGTTGGGAATAAGCGTGCTAGTTCTACTGTTGTGAACTAGAGGCAAAATCTAAGCGAAGAGAAATAAACAATAGTTAACTGGATGTTTACTGCACTTCCTGAATAATTATGCATAGAAAGGCAAGATAAGTGATCTTTTGAGGGTCTGATTTGAATAAATAATACATGATGCAGAAAAATGAAAGGGCTGGAAACATAAACAATTGCTAGAATGTACTTTTTATGGATGACTGTATGTTGATAATACATGGTGGGGATGAGCTGGAGAAAGAATAAAGCCTATTGTGTAACCCAGATCAGTAGAAGTTTCTCAAGTTCCTAATTCTGTCAACTACAGATATTCTTTTACTCTCCAAGTAAACCTTGCCAGTTACCCCCATCACCTTGAAAGTGGATTACTGCATTATGTGGGCCTATATATTTATATGATATCACTCAGAAAGTGAAACCACAGCAGAATGTGGCATGCAACCTCACACCATTACATCAGCACCCCAGGACTTGCACTGAATGCCAGCAGGTTTCTAGGTCGAATTCAAGGTCACGGTTTCATAGCTTGCGATCTGGCTGCCTGACACCAAGGCACTTTAACTAAAGCTTATTTTGAAATGTGGGATGCTTAACACATCTATCAGTACCCATAGGATGCATCCAGATGAGTGCACACATGCAGTTTGAAGCACAGCAGACCCATGATCCTATGACCCCAGCTGACTTCCTGCCCTTTGGACAGGGGGCTGGACTTGATAATCTTCTGGGGTCCCTTCCAGCCCTAATGTCTATGAAACTATTAATCTATCTGTGGTGCCACAAACTGCACACACTGCACAAGCAGGAGTTCACTGTGTTGCTAATTTGCAGCACAGCGGGTATTTTTGACACTGGGAGACCCAATCCAGTGGGCAAAAACCAATCAGGTTTGTAATGCTCCCTGGATCAGGGTAGATATGGTGTCCCTTCTGATCTAAAGAATGGAGTTGAGCTTTGCCAGTACAAGCTATTCCATCCAACACAGAGTTTATAATTCAGCTTTTGCTGAGTAACTGCTTCTTCTAGTTCATAAAGTTTTGTTTCCCTGGCCAATTTGAAATTCACAGAAACAACACATTCAAATTAAGTCAGATGGGGGTTAAGAACAACTGAACGGGATTTTGGAGTTTATTTTTATGTTTGACTAAAGACTGGAAAAACAGCTAAATTTGAGTAATGCAACAACCATGCTTATTTCATGAACATTGATATATTCAGCCTTAGTATTAGAACTAATGAATAAAACATTCCATTACCCTTTGAGTGAGATATGCATATTTTGGGATGTCTTAATAAAGTTTTTTTAGGTGGGAAGAAGGCTAAGAATGTGCTACATTTGTGTATTTTAATCTCAAGTAAACTAAATATCTATTTAAAAGAAATTAAGGAGAAGTGTCACTTCTGCTCATACATGACTTGAATTTCATGAATGAATGTGCCTATTACAGCATGCACAAAGAGATGAGCCTTACATAAATGCACTACATCATTCAAGTAGTCACTTTCTGATCTTCAAATTCCAACAGAATTATTTATAGCTTTTTAATTAAATATTCATAGAAAAGTGTCTATTGCCTGCAATTTCTGCTAAAGATTAAATTAACTTGTTTTTGCATTTCTTGCTATCATATTAATTTAGGTCAGGCAAGAGCCAATAATATAATTTGTTTAATAAAAACAATGTGACAGATTTTGGGAGGTGAATTGGCCTTTCAAATAGGTATTTATAGGTGTTGTATGTAGTGTGACTCTCATCCAAGCCCAAGAAATATATTCATTAACTACAAAAAGCTTTGGATCACGCCTCACAAGCCAAATCAAACTTTTAGAAACCCTAAATTAAATATAGACCTCCATGAAATAATTTAATATTTTATCAAATAGCAGAGAATATAATCTAATAAGGGATTGTGTATGTGGACAGGACAAATTCTGATTTTATGTTAAGAGTTATAATAAATGGTTAAAGTTTCTAATTCATCAAAATTCCTTTTGGCTTCAGTGAGAATCCCCTCTGATCTTTTCTGGGTCCTCCTTAAAATAATTTGTACATCAGAACTAAAAGAAACATATTTAGCACCTTCAATTGAACGAATCATTTCAGTAAAAACCTATGGTTTCATCTAAGGGGGTTTTTTCCCCCTGAATGTGGGCCAAGGACCAAAGTCCTTAGCCTAAAAACATTTACATTCACCTCACATGTAGTGTTTCACATGTGGCTAAGAATATCCTTCTTTTTCTCTTTTCAGTTATCTGTAAAATCTCACAGAAAACAACACACATCATTGGGTCCTGAATTATGATTGTAAAGAGATGCAGACACCATAATTCTTAGGCTCTTCAACATGAATTCTTCAGGGTCTACTTGGAAAGTAAAAGAATATCTGAAATTGTCAGAATTAAGAACTTGAGAATCTTTTCGTGATTTGGGCTTCGTTTTTCCTCATATTTATCTGGTATAAACTTTCATCATGGAGTCCCCTGAGGTTCAGTGATAGAATCCTTGTCTTCCATACAGGAGACCCAGGTTCAATTCATGGATGCTTATACAAATACATCCATGGAGGCACCAAATGTTGGGACTCAGTCTGGTCTTTGGATTCTGTCTCAGTGGCCTAAAAGGAGAATAGAAAGTCTGGGCAGCCTCTACTCCCCACAAAAAACTCCTGACTAGGCACATGCATTGAAGGTCTGGGTGACCTGTCCTACCTACAACGTGATCCAGAAGGATCAATGGTCATCAAACTTTCATCAGATTGAAAATTATCAGCACAGAGAGTTCAAAACAAGGGGAAGTAAAGCTACTCATTTGTCAACCAACTCCCTAGGAGTTTCCATCCCTAAAGACCTACCGATAAGCACAACCCATGGAGGGTTTATCATTACATGCTATCAGAAGTCCAGAGATGTTTTTCCACTGAGTTAATCTGTAGCAGAACAAGACCCATTAAGTAGACTACCACATCTTGCACTAGCTCCACCTTCCAAACAGGGTCCTAATATATAGCCCTGACTACTGTCAGTTTTAACTGAAAGGACTTTGTATAGTTTAAGGGACACATAGTAGGGACCACTCAATAATTCCACACAAGAGTTGATCCTCTAGTAACTATGAGCAAAATTTTAAAAGACTTGGCATTATGTTTCTCGTATACCTAAATGCTTCCTCTCCCCATTCTTCAATTTTCACCAAACTTAAATGAAAAATGGTGTTTAAAAGTTTCTTCTTTACAGAAATTAGGGACCTGTGTATACAACTTCTATCTGCACACAGGGGCATTTTGATGAAGCAGTCTCCACCTGCTCTGCACATGCCCAACCCCAGAAATGAGACAATGGAACTTCCTAAGTGTAGCACTCAGTGGGTGCCAATAAAAACACACAAAACACATTTTTGTTTGCTGGGTGTGTGCTCAACTTTGCTCTAATGTGGCTACATGATCTTATTTTGGGAAGCTTATGTGTGCAGAGTAAGCATAGTCAGAGGAATGGGCTTTACAGTGGTGCTCCCAGAGGTAGCACAAAGGTGATGCATACATATCCAGGACGATCAATAAATTAATAGCAACAGGTGGGCATGATGACCTTAAATTTAGTACATGAAACATTCAGTTTTTCCTGGGAGAATTGCTGCTTTCCCAGGAGAAACCATGAGTGTACAGATGTTCAGGACTTTTCTCCCATAGTAAAAATGGCCACTCCAAGAGAAAAATAAACCGGGGAAAACCAGGGGTAATTACTCCAGGGAGAATTTTTCCTGGGAGAGAGAATGTTTGTACATGCCACGGTTTGTCTCCGAAGATAGCACAGTCCTCCAGCATCCCCCCTTCCCTCCCAGGGAGACAATGTGTTCCTTGCTGGACTCTGCTGCTCCAGCAGAGAGTGCCCCTTTTATACACATTGTGCTTCAGAGAAATACAGGCTAACTATAGGTAGTTTGGGTCAGCCAATCAGAGCTTCCCTATGTGCTTCTGCCATCCTGCCAGGCAGACTAAGAGAACCTGTAAAGCATGCTGAGATGCCCCTGTGTCTGCAGAATATCAGCACTGCAAGATCTCCACTCTTCAGAGCCTCAGCACAGAGTCTGTACACTGGGCTCTGGGTAAGTTTCTCTACCAAGAGAACAAACCTGGGAGAATTTTTCTAATTATTTGAATATATTTATGCAGCCTAACTCTTTGAGACTGCAAATACGCAGACACACACACAATTTTAAAGAAGTAATCTGATAACTAATTTAAAATGCCAGTGTTTTTAGGATAGTGATAATTCATTTCTAAACTGCACTGAGTACTAAATCAGATTATAAAAAGTCATTATTATACATAAAAGTATAGAGGTTTTCATGTTCTTCCTCTCTCCTTGTACATTTCAAGTTTAACATTTTATATATTTTATACATACATATTTATAATTAAAAAGGAACGTTTACAACACATTGAGTCCCAAAAGATTTGTATATCATATACGTATGTGGATATAATAGATTAAAACTATTACATGTTTACTTAATTTTGTGAAAGCTGGTTCCACATGATAAAACAGAATGCAGAACAATATGCCCTAATGTCAAATAATGGAACAAAAAGCATCAGAAATTACCTATGTTTTTATATCAGGTTGTCATTACCATTTTAAATAATGCATCTCCAAGAAGAATCTTTGCAAATAATTGAAGGGAAGAAATACTCCTAGGAAGCAGGTGTTTTTTTCACCATTGGTACCAAATAATTCAGAATGGCACATAATATTTTGACAGCACACATACATATATCTCTCAGAAAGAAATCTTCTTAAAAAAGAAAGGTCCAACCACATTCATAATGTTTTTTGACATCAGTGTTCAGTCCCTGAACAGGTCTATCTAAGATCAAAAATGTAATGCTCAGAATTAAAATGAAAAGTTCATGCATATTATTTAGCAACAAAAAGCAGAATTTAATTTCTGATTTCCATTTCTTTTCTTTAGTATAATCACAATACACTATAAGGGGAAAAGAGGTAGTAGGCAGGGTAGATTTGCAACCTACAGACAAACCAAAGTCAAGCTATATACATAGCATGCATTTTAGTGAGCTGAGTTGCACTTGCACTTAATAAGGGTTTGCAAAAAAGTTTCCTTTGTTTTTGATCTGCATAAAACTAGAAATTCCAGTTGTTAGTAAAGCTCTTGTAGTCCAAAACACTGAATTTTTTTGTGGTTTTGCACTGAAGTGTTACATACAATGAGTGATACAACAATATATTAACTAGAACCTAAAAACTACTTTACTGAAAAGATATATCGGTCTTTGGTATTTTTCTTGTTTTTTGCTTTGTTATATTTTCCCCCTTCCAATGTGAGCCTAGATTTTAATGGAACCTACTGCCAGTTGACATTCACAGTGTTAGGTTCTTTACTGTAATTAGCATATTTACTCAATTAGAAGACATTTCGCCCCGTTTAACATAGAGGGAAAAGTCCTTTGCCTTACAGTTGAGCACGAGGTTGGGGGGATGGGGGCAGCAGCAGTTGCTGTAGCCCTGGTCCCACCCTGTGGTTGGAACTAAAGCTGCAGCTACAGCTGCTGCCTGCCCCCCTGCAGCCCCCAGTTCCCCCCACCCATACTGGTTCTCCCTCTTCCACACTCTTTACTTTTACTCCCTGCCCCTGACTCTGCCCCTGCTGCCATCTGGGGCACAGAGCATGGCTCCAGCCCAGCCCTGTAGCAGTGGTGGCACCATGGAGCCCGCACTGCTGCTACAGGACCAGGCTGGAGCCATACCCCAGGATACAGTAGGGATGGAATCTGCCAGGATGGAGCAAAGGTAAGTGAGGGAGTGGAGGGTCAGGCAGGGGAACAACTGGGGTGGGGGAGATGGGAGGAAAGTGGGGTAGATACCTGAGGCTGTGGGGAGCAGAAACAGCATGGAGAGGGGAGCAGATGGGGGAATTCAGGCCCTGAGGCTGCAGGGGGGCAGGCATAATGGGGAAAGAGGAAGAACAGACAGCAGAGGACAAGGTGCTTGTCTCTCACAATGCTTGCCCCATTACTAACCTCCAACCTGCCCTATCACATGCCCCACTACTGCCTCCTGCACTGCCTGGCCCCCACCACCTGCCCCTCTCATCACCTCTCCCTACACCATTTTCAGTAAGGGTAGGGGATGATGAATTTAAGACGATCCTCCAATAATTAGATTCTATACATGGAAAATTAGAATACATTTATAAATTTTCTAGGTGTAGAATCCAGTACTGTAGCAACCGGGGGGTGAATGAGGTGACTGCCCCAGGCGCCAAAGTGAAGAGGCACCAACAGGCACTGCCCAGGGAGCAAGGCATGGGGAAGAGCCATGAACAGCTCATTGGGGGGGGCATGGGGATGGGGAAAGGGTGGATCCCATGCTGCATGCTCTCTCTGGCAAGCACTGGGGGGGCCCCGGGATCTGTGAATAGGGTGAGAGTGGGCTGCCACTGTGAGCTTTGCCTTGGGCACCAAACTTTGTTGCTACAGCAGTGGTGGAATCTAATTACTGCAGGGTTGTCTTACATTAAGGGTTGTCTTGTATTTGGGTAAATATGATATTGCTCATAGATTTAAATTATAGTAATATGAGTATTTTAACTAGTGTACAAAGTTTAATTGGGCTGCTTTCCTCTAACTTACCAATGCAAAATTATACACAGTAATTTAATTACATCAGTCAAATATTCATTCACACAAATTTATGTGAACCTTTGATCTAACTTCTAAATGAAATTCACTTCAACCACATTCATTTTCCACCTATTTCCACTATTATCAAGCCTCACTAACATTTTTCAGAAAAAAATTCAGTATGAGCCACTACTCTTGAATAGAAGAATAAAGTAAAATTTAATTTCCTTTCTTCAGAAGGAACTTTGGGTCCAATTTTATTCCACCTGTAGGTATTTAAGTAGATTTAGCCATCTGTGTGTGATTCTATTCCATCCTCTTCAAGTCCTGACAATGCACTAATGCATCTTCTTGCAAAATAAACCATCCTCCTACCCACAGCCATCCCTAGGGGTGTGTGGGGCCCAGGCCATATCAACCACTGCGGGGCCCGGGTGGGGGTGGGAGAGCGGCTGGAGCCGGCAGTGCCTGGTGGCGGCAGAGCCAGTGGCTTTTGGCAGTGCATGGCGGCCATGGCAGGGCCTATATGGCACTGACCGTGGGGGCCCCCCAAAGTGCAGGGCCCGGAGCAGTTGCCCCGATTCACCACCACCACCACCCCCCCCCGGGACAGCCCTGATCCTACCCTGAAGATTGAGTCACAAGTAAAGCAGTAATGAGAATCACCTACCTTTTGCATTAACTGTTTTTCAGCGTTCAGGGACTTGAGCAGGGTAGGACAGAACCGTATCCATGTATCTAATAGGCAGCATAGGATCTGGCCCTGTGATCAGAGCTTTGTAAGTTGCATATTTGTTGCAGTAATCAAATCAAAATAAAAAAATAGTGTTATAAGATACAAGTCGCAGGTCAGAAATCTCCATGAACAGCTAGACAGAGAGTAAATCAAATTATGGAAAAAGCCCACCACATTTCAAATAATGAATGTCTTTGCAGGAGTGACAATAAATTCACAAAAAGTGAGTACAGACAGAGGTTAAATTTGGATAATTTATTTGCTCAGTTCCAGTACATAGTAAACAACTTGTAATTAGTGAGACAGAATCTTGCAATTAATATACTTTTTTTCCTCCAGTAACATGCCAGAGGGAGACCTACATGAAAACAAATGTGAACTAATGTGCTTGTGCCCAATAACTAATGCACAAGTTGGAGCCTTCTTTAGTTAACTATTCAATTCAAGCTAGATGCAAAACTTTATACCAACCTTTCACTTACTACATGGAATCTGCTGTCATTTGCTAGGTTCTTCACCTTGAAGTTCAAAGCCATGGGAGACAGTGAAATACATGTTGTTTTGACTGGAAAAAATGTTTGCCATTGTATATTACCTTTACAATATAGCCTCACTGAAGTGCCTCTCTAAGTCTCAGGTGTTCCACAGTGCCTTAGAAGTGAGCCAACAAACTGGCATTACATGCCTCAAAAACAATGCAATGAATAAAATGAAATTTAAGCAAACGCTTTGCATGTAACTGAGCATAAAGCTTTAAATCTTTTCCTTTCCCCCTTACCCAATCTCCAAAATATGGTTCTCTCCCCTCTTATCACTAAATTCATAACTAAATTTGGACTGTAAACTCTAAAGGGTGGGAATTATGCATTTCTATTTTAGGAGCTATATGAATGAACTTTGGCCCCCAAAAATGTATCCAGATACTATCTGGGATAAGTGCTTCAAATATTGTAATAAAAGCATCACTAGATTCATGTTCCAGAAAAGAAAATTGGAGAAATGGAAGAAATGAAGGGAACAGTCATGGAAGACTGGTGGGGGAGGAACAGAACTTATACTGAGCTACCATTATACAACCCTGCTTCTGTTGAGGACTCGTTTAGGCACAGCAAGTAGAGTAATCATTCAGTGACTAAGCTGCAAGTGTGCCTCTCATGCAAAAGATCTCATTCAGGCATTAAAACAAGGGACTGTTCAATAGCTTTATCAATAACCTGGAAGATAAGATGATGTACACCCTCAGCAAGTTGGTGGATGGCACTTGTGAAGAGTAGTGGATATGCTGGAGGGTAGGGCTAGGATTCAGAGAGATCTAGACAAATTGCAGGATTGGAGCAAAAGAAATCTCATGTGGTACAATAAGGACAAGTGCCAAGTCCTGCACTTAGAATGGAACAATCCCATGCACCAGTACAAGCTGGGGACTGACTGGCTAAGAAGCAGCTCTGCAGAAAAGGACCCAGGGGTTACAGTAGAAATAAGCTGTATATGAGCCCACACTGTGTCCTTGTTGCCAAGAAGGCTAACAGCATGCTGGGTTGCGTTAGTAAGAGTGTTGGCAGCAGATCAGTGGAAGTGATTATTCCCCTCTATTCAGCACTGGTGAGGCCGCATTTGAAGTATTGTGTCCAGTTTTGGACCCCACACTACAAAAAGCATGTGGGCAAATTGGAGACAGTCCGGTCGAAGGCAGTGAAAATGGCTAGGAGCTGGGGCACATGACTTCTGAGGGAACTGGGCTTATTTAGTCTGCAGAAGAGAAGACCGGGGGTGGGGTGGGATTTAATAGCAGTCTTCAATTACCTGAAGGGTGGCTCCAAATGGAGCTAGACTGTTTTCAGTGGTGGCAGATGACAGAAAAAGGAGCAGCGGTCTCAAGTTGCAGTAAGGGAAGTTTAGGTTGGATATTAGGAAGAACTTTATCACTAGGAGGGTAGTAAAGTGCTGGAACAGGTAATCTAAAAGGTGATGGAACTGCCATTCTTGGAGGTTTTTAAGAGCTAGCTAGACAAAGCCTTGGGTGGGGTGATCTAGCTTCAGACACTCCTGCTTTGAGCAAGGGGTTCAACTAGATGACCTCCTAAGGTCGCTTCCAGTGTTAATTTTCTATGGTTCTAAAACTGGTGAAATTCCCTTCAAATGGACGCCTTTGCATCTACTGTAATGGGCTTTGGCTCAGACCCCAATTACCAAAAGCATTTTGGGTACCTAAATTAGGTAGCAAATCTTTTTAAGATGTGCTTACTGCTTCCATTGAAAGAAACAAAGTCTCCTGGGTTTTTCTGCTCCACCTTTTTGGGTGAAAATAAAAGGAAGTGTTAGTTGGTTAACACTTCCGCAAATCTAACCACTTCATAGGATCTAGTTCTTCCAAAAGTATAACCATCCATTTTCACTCTAAATTGACTAAAACCAGACCATCTAATGAACCTACGCAACGCATTTTGACACTAGTAGGCAAGTATGTTGATCAATCAATCACTCTGTTATTATTTGATCATGTTTCAAACTTGAAGGAAGTCAAACAAACATTGCACTACACAGACAGCCCCATCCCTTAGGTTCTCTTTAGTGATTGCCATTCAGATCTCCAAGCCACCAGGAGGAGAGCAGATTCCAGATGTAATTTCTAATCCCGTTCAGAAACTTCATTGAGGCTGTGCTTTATCCAGCTCTGTAACAAAGTGCTACAAACACAAGTGCAAACTGAACAGAACACAAAAACAATCAATACGCCAGCCACACATCAAACTTTGTCTGAGATAGAACCCATTTGTTAGCCTTTGAAATCTATCCGGTCCTGAGTGAGGTCTGCCTTATTCTGTGTGTGGTAGGGTGTCTGATGTCTGACTGATGGTTTTCTTCAAGGAACCATGCAGTCCAAAGGAAGCTATTACTGATTGATTTGTATTATCTAAGGGTGAACTGGGCTAAGGTTCTTGTGGATTTCCGAACCGATCTATGACTGCATGCAAATCATGAGAAGGCCACTGTCTAACAATGAAACTAGGTGAAACTTGTCAGTTGCAAACGATTGAAGCCCAATCTCAGAAGCAAAATTTGGTGGCGTGCACAGGGACACAGAGAACCTCTCTCAACACACAAGAAGAAGAACTGCTAGGGCTTTGACAGAATGTGTTATAGCTTTGTTTGTCAGTCATCCCATGAAGCTGTGGTGAATATAAAAAGGTATAAAAGGAAAGTGATAAGATGTTTTTCACTTAGAAAAACCTGGAATTGGTCTGTTTGTTCTTCTTGCTCCTTTCTATCTGCATGGAATGCCTGACAGAAAGGCAAATTTATTCAAAGTCAGTTTAACCCAAAAGGAAATTAGTAGGGGTGTGCAAAATAGGCTGTATTTGATTCAGATTCAGCCCGAATTGGGGACAGTGATTTGATTAATTGATTCAGATCACTGTCCCAATTCAATTCGGCTGAATCCGAATCTGGAGATTTGATGCTGATTCAGAGAATCAGCGACTCAGCAATAGACACAGCTTTAAATGTTTTTTCTGCATACCTTGAGGTACCAGGCATGGCTCATGAATGCTACGATGGTGGGGCGGATGG
>NW_017728917.1:3297558-3319690 GCF_001723895.1 Crocodylus porosus
TCCCCCCCGGCTCAGTGATCAACCAAGGGGGGACACCGGGTGCCCTGCCAGACTCAGGAGGCACCAGTTGCCAAGCTGGGGGGTGGGGCAGGGTCCCCCACGCATCCCGGCGGACCCAGAAGTGGACCGGAAGATTAAAGAGTCTCCTGATTCCATCTGGATTTGGAGATTCAGCCACCTAATCGGGCCAAATCTCTGCCAAATCGAATCAGCAACTGAAGCTTTGTCCAGCCCTAGAAGTTAGTGTTAATGGAAAAAAACACAATAGGCAGCAGGGATCAGCAACCCATGGCTCACAGGCCAGGCCTGGACTGCAGAACCCATTTGACCCAACTACAGAAGCAGACTTTGTTCATGAAATACTATTTCATTGCCCATGCATTCTCATTTTGCTGTTTGTTCTCATTTTGCTCTGTTCTCTTAAACCAGCCTTTTCAAACTATGGTCTGCAGACCCCTGGAGGTCAACAGTCAACAGCTGCAAAAGATGACTATGACCAATCAAAATATGTAAATACTCACACTTACAATTCAAAGGGGTCTGCATCTCCATTTGACATTTTTTAGGAGTCCACAAATGAAAAAGATTGAAAACCAGGGCCTTAAACAATCACAATGTTTTCCCCTGATAACTGAAGTTATTGTTATAGAAACTGCTATTGTTATAGAAAATAATTGTTATAGAAAAATAATTATCTAAAAACTCCACTTCTTTCATGCAAAATTCTTAGCAAAGATAATTGGTATCAATTACCCACACATTTATTGTAAGTCTTGCTATATTAGGTAGAAAATGAGGAAAATCAGAAATTCTCAGTTGGTAAAAAACTCTTAAAATGTCACGAACTGTTGCTTATTAGAAGAGAAACCATCATTTAAACTTTCACAATCACTGAAGACCTCAAACACTACGTGTTTGCCCAAGGTATTAAAAATCAGATTATCTGGTACAGTTGTGTCAAATTATTGCCACTAATTTGTTAGCTGTATCAATATAAAAAGACTACCCAGAAAATAGTTCAGGACTATATTTTCTGCTTGGGTACTTTGGTCATCCTCTGGAAAGGCTGAAAATATATATATGACGAACAAAATAAGTTGCTGTACAATTGCTATAGAAATCAATGTCCTGGTGCTTTCTGGCTAGTTTAATTTATACTCCCTTTGATGCTTACTTTGAAAGAGTGAGAGATTTAGACTTCTAAAATTAGAAAAGATGAATTGTAAACATGACACTTTTTATCTATGTACGTTAAGGAAAGCAGAAAGGCTGTTCCCTCTGCACAACAAAAACCCTGCATGTAATAAGGGAGTTATTAAAGTTTAGCAGTAAATAGGACTACCGTAGGGGAAGGGCAGTGATTAAACCTTGCATGGCAGGTTTGACAAATGCTTGGCATGGTTTATACAGAGATGTTTCTGCTTTAAGCAGCACGCTGGACTAGATGACTGCCTGAGGACCATTCCAGCCCTGTATTTCTCTGATTCTGATAGAGTTGAATGGCTGTTGATCTGCAGGAGCAAATAATAGCAGTTCTTCAGTAATCCTGCCATGTATGAGAACAAGTGTTTGCTGCAGCTGGTCTAGGTTTAGGTGGCCTTACCTGAAGCCACCTAAACCTAGACTGGAAGCAGAGCATGCAGAAGTTCACTGCTGCCAGGAGAGGCACAATCAGCCCAAACTAAGGCACTTGGGGTTGGGGGAGAGGGATTACCCAGTCAAGAGGAGGAGGGGTGGATGGCTAAAGTGGTCCGCTCAGGGTCAGGGAGTTTGGAACAGCACAGCCCCAGGACTGGGGCAACTGTCTGGCTTTCCCAGCCCCAGCGCTGTACTTCAAATATGTTTAGGCATTTACTAGATTGGATTACGCTTTCAAAGATAAGGTCGACTCTTTGTTGCTCTAAGTTAATTCACCTCCTGAGGCAAACTAACTTGGATCAGGCACACCATTTTTTGGCCAATTTAAACCCGCAAACACTTGCATGAGTGGGCAGCTGGACTGATCTGACTGGTTAGGTCAATCTAAATGTGACACTTGGACATAGTCTCAGAGTGGAGAAATGATGTCACAACCATGCAGGGGTTCACTGGTCCCACAAACCCTCCTTTGAAGACCATCCCCCTTACCCATGCCTAGCCTTCCCCGACTACTAGGAGCAATGCTGATGGTCTCATGAGGGGATCATAGTTATTCATAAATTTAACTGATTTAAGATATGTAGGCGAGAAGAGAAACTTATCTATTGGTAGTTTAGGGTGTATGGTAGAGGAGAATACCTGGAGGCACAAACCACAAAAAATGAACTTTAAATCCATTGCGATCCCTGCTGGCCTTGGTAATTACACCTTGAACACAACCATAACAAATAATGTAATTCTTTTGAACAGCCCCACCTGTCAAGGCAGCAAAGACATAAAGTATAACCCTTGAGATTAAATGATTCAGTAGGTTGGTAATGGGATTTGCAGTGTGTTTGGTACTTCTAATATGTACATGACGATATCTAGGGACTCAGTGTGGTGAACAGGAAGTCCCTCTCTTCTAAGATGCCATTTCAAGTCAAGTTCAGATTGGTAACAACCAAATACATCTGAGTGTACCAAATGGATAGTAGAAATATATCTTTTTATCTCAATCCTGTTACTGTTGTGCAAGTTTCAGGGTTACAAAGTCAGTATAACGTGCTCCTTGCGGCCTTTGGGAGCTCACCAAAACTCGTTAAGTGGCCCTCTACCCAAAATAATTGCCCCCCTCCCCCAGTCTAGAATAAAACAATTATGGCAAAAGAGCTACTATGCCCATGGATACTCCCTTCCACAGCAACACCACAATACACTGACTAAACAATATGAAGAAATGTTTTCACTGTTGTTTCCTCATAAATATCTTGCTTTGTAATTGTTAAAATAAATCTCCCCTAGGTGTCAATCCACCATCTCTTGAATCTGTTCTCCTTCTACAGAGAATACACTAAAGTAGGATCAGGCTCCAAATAGAAACTACAATAGATGATAGCACCCTTTTTGTTATTGGTGGGTACAATACAACACAACACAACTTTCACTTTATATATGCTCCTTTTTGTCTTAAGATATAAGTTGCCAGTCCAGAAAATTTAAGAAAAGTCATCACGAAAAGTCAGTTCTCCGGACTTGATCATATTTTTCCAGACAGCAGCTACAGCAAAATGCAGTTTTACCTTCAGGAGGAGAATAGTAGTAGAGGACAAAGCTAAGAAACAAAGGACAGAAAAGGCACAAATGCATAAAACTGAGATGCTCATTAACCCAAAGGAAAAGAAACAAGTGACAAATGAGCTCTCTGTTTCCTGCATATCTTCTATTATACTCTTTAAGCTGAACGATTGAGCTCCTCAAATAAAATAAATACTCCAAAGAAACACTTATATGAAATTTCATTTTCAAGTGACAGATAGAAGACTGCCTATAAGTTCACAATCCAAAATTCAAAACTTGAAACAACATAAAGGCGTAAGAGCTGATGTATTTGCTTATATCAGTGATTGTGGGAAGAAAGCTTTGGTGTTTTTAAGATATAAAAACCAAGATAATGCAAAAATAGGCAGATGAGGTATTCAGCTGTCACTGCCCTGTTGAATCAGTATAATGATACTTAATGAGGGAAAAATAAATGGAAAAAAAAAAAGGAGAGAGAGGATATCTGCCTGCTAAAAGGTCCTCCCTTCTCTCCTCAAATATTCAGTGCAGACAGTGTTTGAGGTTTTCTGCTCATTTAGGTAAGGGAAGATCTTATGTTTGGGTTCTTGTCTTAACACTCATTAAATCATCCTTCATCTCAAAATCCTACATTCCTGAGCAGTAAGGAGGTTTATTCTGAAGAGCAATAAGGACTGTGAAAAAGATTCAATGGCACTAAAGTGCAAAGAAAATGATTTGCATCTTTATGCTGAAAGGTAAACCTGTGCGCTTTTCACTCTGGTAAAGCAGGCCAGCTACTACATAACTGTTCAATGAGGAAAGCATAGTAACCACTAAATGACAGCTCCCTTTAGAGGAAAATAAGGAGTTAAGATTTCATGAGAAAGATAGGGGAAGTTAAAAATTGGCTGGAGTTTTTAAAGGCAGGGGATGAAGTGAGCAAGATAAAATGCATAGACCAAACTCTGCAGCCAAAATCATTGTTGATCTACACCTCTGATACAATTCCATTAATATCAATTGGGATTGAACAGAGTTTAGGTAAATCCCAATCTAGACTCTCTGGGCAGTAGAGGGACTGAGCAAGAGCCAATTAATAGCCAACACAAGTCCCTGTTCTTCAGATTTGCAGATATGGAGGATAGGTTCGGCGAGGTAAATATGATGAAGTATGTAGAAATTGCGTAACTTAAGTATGTAAAGTAGACAACAGAATTCATTGGAAATCCAACTTCATCTTGGAACCATACCAAGGTAGAAGTGAGAAGATGAACTGCAATATACTCTCTAAGTCATGTATTTTTTCTACAGACATCAGTAACACCAGCAAAATACTAATGTAAGGCTATGTGTAAGTGGCAAAAATATGGAATTATGTTCTTTACAGTAGGGGCAGGCAATTATTTCAGGTGGAAAGCTGAATGAGTTACTTAATGAGTTTTGGTGAGCTGTCAAGGGCTGCGAGGGTAGCCCCATCCCTTGACAGGTTCTCCGCTCCCTCGTTGCCATCGTGGGACCGGAAGTCCTGCCACCTAACCTCCTGACCTTTGCCACTTGAAGTCCTTCCCCCTGCCCCCAGAAGTACTCCTTTTGAGAAGAGGGTTTGCCATCTTGGAACTGGAAAAGAAATTATATACTGAAAATCAAATAATGACAATAACATATTTTAATTTTATTTTTAAAAATGTCCTGATTTGTTTGGTGTATATAGAGGTGATTGTATAACACCTCAAACTGAGGTTTTACTCTTGTATATTGGGGAGGGGGGTGGAGGGGTTACGGGTGTGGGCATGGGATCTGTGAGGCGGGTAGGTGTGGGTGGGTATGGGTCTCGTGGGGGTGCATGTGTAGATGTGCATGTATGTGGGGTGTGTATGAATGTAGGTGGATGCGTACAGGGGTTGTTGGTGGGGATGTGCGAGTGTATGTGTGGGTGGGTATGGGTTTGTGGGGGGGAAATATGGGGTGTGTGGAGGGAGAGGGTGGCTGGGTGTGCATGGGGGGGTGGAAGTGTGCATGTGTGGTGGGGTGTGTGCATGTAGCAGTGAGCAATGGGGCTCCTCCCAGAGGCACATGGGCATGTGTGGGGGAGGGTGCATGTGGGGTTTCTGGGAGGGAAGGGTGTGGGCAATATTTGTGGGGTGCATGACTGTGTGTAGGGGACGGTGTGGTTGTGGGGTTTGCAGAGGATGGTTTGTGAGTGTGGTGTGGTGTGCATGGGAGCCTCCACACACACCCCCTTTGCCAGTCAATACCCACCTGGCCCCGCAACACACCAGAGCCCATGCGCCCTGTGGCACGTCCCTGCCACTGCCAGCATCATCCAGCCCCAGCCCCACCCCACATCTGCTACAGACTCACCCCCATCAGAGTAGATCAGTGGAAGCCTGGGCACACCCCTGACCCAGCCCTCCCCGCACCTGCTCCCCATCACCCGGCCGTGGCATGGTCTGTGGCTCCCAGGCACACAGCGGGGCTGGGGTGGCTCCACAGCTGGACTGCTTTTCTAGGCAGCCCAGGTAGCAGTGACTCCTTCCAGCTGCCACTGCCACTGGCCTCAGCCCTGCTGTCCTGTGGGGACCCATGCTGCACAGTCCCAACCCTATGTCTGTTTCAGACTCTCCTGTTCAGGCTCAGCATCAGCAGCATGGGAGAGAAGCTGTTGCTCAGCATGGGGAGGGGGGCAGTGGCCCATCCCCCTTGCCTGGAGGCTGCAACAGGAATGGCTTGGCGGTGGCCCATCCCCCTTGCCACCGCCAGGCCATTCCTGCTGCACCCACTAGGAGTCCATGCTGTGCCAGGCTGCCCTGCATCAGGCTGCCAAGCAGAGCAGTGATGGCAGTGCAGAGCAGACACAGGGCAGGTGGCTGCAGCAGGAACCACTCAGCAGCGGTGAGGAGGGGGGGCTGCTTTTCCCCCCACGCTGAGTAACAGCTTCTGTACTGTGCCACAGCTGCTGAGCCTGGCTGGGCAAGTCTGGAGCAGGCATGGGGCGTGCAGGGTCAGGGCTGTGCAGCGTGGGTCCCCACTGGTACTGGGGGGGCGGGGGGCTGGGGCCGGTGGCGGTGGCCACTGGAATGAGTTGCCACCACCTGGGCTGCCTAGAAAGGGAGTCCCAGTGCAGAGCCACCCCCAGTACCAGTGGGTACCCAGTGCATACCCAGAGGGTGGCAGGACATGCCACAGCTGGACTGTGCCTAGCAAGGTGGGACTGAGGGACCTGCTGCAAAGACCTGCCATGGGGCAGATCCGGCCCACAGGCCATATTTTACCCACCCCTGCTTTACAGGTCCAAGTACCCACAACTCCTATTAGTTACAGCTTGTAAAAAAGTTGGTTGAAAAGAGTTCGTTTGAAACCAACATCTTGTTTATCTTGCCAGGTTTTGAGAGATATTTGTTTTTGATTTTGTCCCCAGTTTTTTGGAGAGACATTGCAGGAAACTACAATAAAATAATTACTGAAATCTTCCATTTGCTAAACACTCCATGGCCACAGAGATGAAGAACTGTTAGCCAAGACAGAGGTCCTGCAATTTATACGATGTAGCTGAACTGCTCCATGCTCTGGCCACTCGCCCCACCCCCTGCCAACCACCCCACCCCACACGCACAGGCTGATATGCCCTGGGCCCCGCACACCCCTAGGGTCAGCTCCAACCAAAATATTAGTTAGGAATGTTTTTTGTTTAAATGACATTACAATAATGGCAAATGCCCTAGTGTAAACATATCAGCTAAAATTTGTTGTCCATCATTTTATTCAGGTAACTAATGCAAAAGGTCCAAATATACTATTGTTTGCCACTACCGCCATACCACTAATATTTTTCCTTCTAATAGGTAGGCCTCCGACATCTCAACCTGTCTGCAGCATGTCTTCTCACATGAATAAAGCAAGCAAGCTTTTGCCAAAGCTGTTGCCAAAGGGGCACTGGGAAAAAACAATCTGAAATATATATTGCATTTCTAGACAGCTGGCTATGACTCTTGAGGCTAGAGGGAAACTGAAATATTATATTTCACTTAACTCAATAAGCACAATATTTAAAAAAAAATCATAGAACACATTGTTCTGCTTCTCATTACCCAATATGAAATTTATTCTGGGAAAGCTCCAATAAAAATCAAACTCTTAATAGGCAGTAAAAATTGAAATATTTAAAACCAAGACAGCACAGAAAAGACAAATCGAAAGCATGAGGGAATGACACTGCAACTCATTAGGAATGGTTCACAGAACATTCCTCTTTTTTTTTTTTTTTACACATTTTTTAAAACAATCCATTTAATAAGAGAATTCCATTTTTAAATAAATTAAGCCTGGAGACTTGCTGTGGGGAGGTATCAACATTGTTGGGCGTTTGATTTCCAATTTAGGTTACAGATGAGGCTGTGGAGCACATAACCTTGATTCGCATGCAAAAAAAAAATAATCTTATAATTATTTCTCTACCATGTACCGTGTCTGTTGAAAAGAGATCAGTGTATTTCATCATTACCCAGTCACATAACAAGCTGATTCTTTCAAAATGACAACCTAATATTGTAATTCACCTTGCGATGCACAGAGTAGCATTTAGTTTCTACATTTATCCTTTATCTGGTGTTCACCCACGAAAAATAAATCTGGCTGTTGTATTTTGAAAGCGTTCGTTTGATTAAAAACCATGTAATTTTCTTGGAGGTGTCTACAGGTCCCTTAGCCTACCAGCTTCAGCACCTGGCTTCTTACGAGCATCTTGGCCAGTCTTCCAAAGTAAATGAGACAACAAACAAGCCAAAGAACTAGCCAACAAAACCAAATACTTCTGCCCTGTCCCTGGCACTCGAGGAAGGACCCTCTGGCTTTGGCTCCCTCTTGTAGCAGAAGTCCCACAGCTGAATGCCCTTAACAGGGCTAGCTGCCCCTTCTTAAGGGTCCAGACCATCCTGTTGTAGACCATCCTGTTTTATCAGGCTCCACTGGCAACATTTACAGCCTTCACCTCATGGCATTCAAATGAATGCATTTTAAAAGAGAATGAAAAAAATTCCTAAGCAGTTAGCACTTGAGGCATTTTTCAACATGCAAGCGCTGCACCACCTGCAGTTGTATAAGTGAAGAAATGCACGTCAGCACTGAGAAAATGGCGATGGCGCACTTCTGAACTAAAACAGCTGAGAGGTGCTTTAGTTCAAAAGCGCGCCGCTGCCATTTTCTGCACACTAACACGCATTTTGCCACTCGTACAACTGCATGCGCTGCAGCGCAGTTTGCCTCATCTCACGTGCGGGGCAGGCTCGATTAACTGAGTCTGCTCCGAAGCAGTGGGGAAAAAAGTACGTGTACAAATACCCTTAAGTACATGGTTTGGTATACAAGTCTGACTGAAGGCACTGACTTAAAGTTAAACATGCTTAAGTCAGTTAATTTATATAGTATCTTTCACTGGAGGAACCTTTGAAAAATTTCATTTCCCAGGTTCTTAAATAATTAAATAAGAGTTGTAAACATTTTAACAATTTTAAAAAAAGGAAAGCAGAATTAAGCACACACAAATCACAGCATAATCAGCACGAGAAGAGAAAGCAGAATATGTGCATGTCATGGCCGTCATTCCTCGATCACATGCTTATCACATGCTCTTTTCACATATCAGTTTGTGCTGTCTTTCAGGCCTCCTCAGAGTACCTCTCCAGTAAGCCTCTCTCTTGTAATCTGTATAGGTGTATGCATTTTCTGAGCAAATTCCCTGGCAAAGCTGATAGGGTTCAAATAACAGCGAGAATCTTTTTATTAAATTCAGCTGGTGTTAGATTCAGCTCCAAGATCCTGCTAACACAGGAAAGTTTGCACCAGCCAAACAGCAGGGTAAATCACTCCCCAGATGCCCAGCACTATGGGAGTTATAGCCCTAGCCTCAGCTCTTCTGGTGAAGGGATGCCACAGGTGGTGGCATGGACATCTGGTATGCTAGTCCAAATACAGTCAATGTTGCTATTTTCACCATCTTCTGACACAGGTTTAACATTTTTCATTTCAATGGGTGGCACTGGAAAAAGCATGAAAGCTGTTTTGAGTAATAGTTGTCCAATCTCATTTTTAGAACTGAAATAACTCTACCCACTTTAAATAAAAAGTCAAGTATTTCGTTTTATTTCTTGAACACTTCTCCCAGTAGTGACAGGAAAGTCTCTGAAAGGTTTGGAAATTGGATTCCCATTTAGAAAAGACTGCAAGAGTCTGAATTTTATTTAAAGCTTATCCATACTATCAAAAACTAAGCTCCGCAAAACTGGGCTGGGAATTCTTATCGGAAGAGCTTTTCTTAGGCTGTGTCAGCAATTCTACTTCTAGTCAGGGTACAGGAAGTATTCAAACATTTCAGGATTTTTAAACAAATAATAATGCCACAGCTGCATTCCGCTTCGATATAATACTTTTCATCAATAGATCTCAAAGTACTTAAATATCATTATCCCATTTTACGGATGAGGTAAGTGGGGCACAGCATGCAGCGACTGGCTAAGCTTTAAAGCTCTATGAAACGTACACTAAACAAAGACCTCAATGAGCACTAAGTTTAGTTCAATAACTGCCCGGAGGGCCTTTTCTTATAAATATGAGAAGTTCTTGTTCTGTTTTCACTTGCTCAAAAAGGGAAGGGTCTGAGGGTAGTAAGTCTCTTGAATTAATTGAACCATGACTATCTGTCTACAGAACATCCTACAAAGAAACAGGCTATAAAGAAGACATTCCCCCCCACATAATTGAAACTTGCTTTGCTGGCATTCACCCCGTTCATTGCCGAATGCCCCCTGGAAGAAGCAGTGAACTTTCAGGGCAAGCTGAGGGTGCCCACAATCTCTCAGGACCATTCCTATGTTTCATAGTTTCTAGGGTCGGAAGGGACCTTAACAGATCAAGTCCAAGCCCCTGACCTGGGCAGAAACGAGTGCTGGGATCATTAATACCCCAGCCAGATATCTATCCCACCTCCCCTTGAAGACCCCCCCAGCTCCTCTTGAAGACCCCCAAAATGTTCTGCAGGAGAATGATTTATTCCAGAGGGAGTTTGCCTTAGCAAAAACTGATTTGCCCCAAACTTCAGCTCTCATTAAAACAGGCAAAAGACACCAATCTTCATGTTCTGCTTGGTGTTTTATGTTATAAAGTGTCTACTATTGCTGTCCTCTCTTTTCAGGAGGGGAATAGACAATCTTTTTACGGCAATATATGTTGAAGCTTCGTCACTAAGAGACATTTTTCCATTTTTTTCATGAATATGCTGGTAAGCGCTGGTCTCAGAGCAGCACGGAGCTGTCAGCTTCTTGTAAAGGTAATTTGAAGGTTTCAGTGAAGCTCCACAGGATGCAAGTGCCTGCCTCTAACACACAGCTTTTCTCTTGGCAGCACGCCTAAGTTACTAGTAGCGGAGACCTGTTGCACATTACTCTTTTTACGTACCCATGTCACTGCTATGGAATAAATAATGATAGCACCATGTAAGAGGGGAGCATGAAACTAACAGTTGTTCAAGGCCCATTTTACCCTAAAATACGTGCAACTGTTAAACAAATAACGCTTAAAAGAGAAAGATTTTACACTGAAAATTATTCAGGGAGCAGATAGGAAGTAACTGAATGTATTCTATGGACTCAACTCTTGCCAAGTTCATTAGGTGTGGCCTCACTGAAGTCAAGGAGGCATTTGTCATGAAATCCAGTGGGACTAAGATTTAGCCCATGGAATGAAGCTCTGAAATTCAGAGATTGAGACTACTGATAGAAAAGTACCCTACAAAATACAGGATTTTTCTTTGTTTTAAATAACATGCCTGAAGAGGTTTTCTTTCAGAAGGTGAAGTCAAGTTCATGGATAGCAATTTTCACAAAATATTCAGACCTGCCTGGCACCCTTAAAAATAAAATGTGACCAGAATGTCATTTCAGTGACATTTTTATTGCTCTGGGCCCTTCTACACATGCAGGTAAAGGCATGATGGGATCTAATGCACGAGCCACACAATCACACCTCCTGCCACAGCACATGCATGGCAAGAGGTATGATTGTAGGATAGTGTATTAGATTCAATTGCACCTTATTGCTCGCAAGAAGCAAGCTCCCATGGCTGGGAGGCCCCTCAGCTGAGGGGGTGCCAGCCACAGAGGCACCCCATGCATCCCTGTGCCTGGGACTCGGAGATGCAGCTGCTGTAATGTAGCTCTAGTTACACGTGCAAATTAAGGCTTGATAGCAGCCAGTTATAAAGTTACTATTCATTTTCAAGGTCTAATGTTATAGCTGGCTAGAGAGTTTTTTGATAGCTACTTTGCACATGTAGCTGATCTCAAGCTTATTGTGCAACCAGGTAATTGTGCGATACCTGTAATGCATAGAGGGGACCTCAGCCTCAAGTTTCCCAGTTCATTCAAAGAATATAGTTTTAAATAGGTGTTGTGTATCTCTAGCCGGATGGGTCTAGGTAAACAGCAGACTTGCAAAGAGCACAAAGACATGCACTTGTGGGAAGACAGATTTCCTAAGATGCAATGAAGATGGCTAAAGAACTGAGAAGAGAAAATTGCACCACTCCACACTGTTATTCTGAATGAATGGAACCACACACACATCCGTGCGCGCGCACACATGCACACACACACACACAGTCACCCTGAAGCCACATGGACTAAGGAATCTGTAATATTTATTAGAGAGCTATAATACTTAATAGAGCTGATTAAGTACTAACGTTGAGAAAAATTTAGTTATATTGGCTAGACAAGCCCTTTACAATCTGTTCTCGCTAACATGTGATTATAACTCGTATTCAAAAATATTCTACAGATACCAATGGTCTCTGATGGTGATTATAAACAAAAAAACCCTGAGTCAACATTTTGGTCATTAAGTCAGTTAGCAGTTAGCAACATACATTTGAGGTGCAAAATCAATCTAACTTGCACGGTTTTCTGTAAGCAACATAGTTTAGCTCGGTACTGAACAGAACATTCGCCCTTTTGTGCGGGAAAGTGGGGAGCAAATCTTAGACCAAGTTCCACCATTTTTAACTAGCTTGTATATAATGAACTTCTCTTCTGTTATGGGTATAGACCAGTTGCCAGTCACTTATACTGGTAAAAGTATAATGTCTGTACCTGCCTTAAAGAAGAGTTGGATAAGCAAAGCTGTCCATAAGACAGGGCACCAAACTAGAAGCTGGAAGATGTAAGCTCTATTTTCATCTTTGCCACTGACCTACATGCATCTCCTTATGTCACCCATGTTGGTTTCTCCTCCCATCCTGTGTTAAGGGCCACATCATTACTTATATAGGGATCAGTGGTAATTGAGCTCAGAAACTGATCCTTAGACTCTTAACTTATCCAGCACTACTTTCAGTTCTTTGGCATGCTTTCCAGGTATGGCCCGCAGAGTTTCAAAATAAAAATTCAAATTAATCAAATAAAGAAGCATCAGAATTTTGTTTAAACAAAAATCTACAATCTGTCACTTTATACATCTGGCCAATTAATGATGCTGGTCCACTACAAATATGACACATGCAATGTGAATAACATTTTATAATTGAGATGGATAATGCCACACTACATTCCTTTCTCCTGAATATCACTGGTTCATTTTTCACCCAGAATCACTTTGGCATCAAAATTTCTATCTTGATTCTTTTACTGGGAGCACCAACAAAAAATAAATCTGGCAGAAGTTGACTCAGTGTGAATATAAATCATAACAACCCCCGCCCCCTATCTGCAACTCACCATTTAAATACTTCACTTTATAATCGCTAACCAGGGAGGTAAAAATCCCAAAACACATGTGGGTTAGTATCAAAAGGAAAGGTGGTGCAGCTTAATTTGTTGATTAGATGTTTAACACCTATCATAGGGTTCTAGCCAACTCTTAAATGTATGCCATATGTCTGCCTTCATGGTAATTTATAAGAAGAATCAGCTTCAAATTGGCTCTCTGATATAAATCATTTTGGTAGCAAATTTTGCCATACGGAAACTGACTCAGTATCCATACTTACTTTACAAGGACACTGTTAGCTCTCCCCAAAACAGGAGAAAACCATGGAAGTCCAATTCTTTCTCTAGTCTCATTCTAAAAGATTGGTTAATGCTTACATAAGAAGAGGTGACCATGCCTATTTCATATCCACTTTCACATATCAAATGAAATGCCGTGGGGTTTCATTCAGATTGTGTAAACATGGGGCAACTCACCTG
Organism: Crocodylus porosus; assembly: GCF_001723895.1. Taxonomy (NCBI): domain Eukaryota; kingdom Metazoa; phylum Chordata; order Crocodylia; family Crocodylidae; genus Crocodylus; species Crocodylus porosus. The sequence continues at coordinate 3,310,974 of NW_017728917.1, forward strand.
AATTAAACATAAAAGAAGTCCACTATGTAGAATTGTCATTACTTTAAAAAAGAAATATAGAAACTTAAAAGGGATCATCCAGGGTCCCTTCCAGCCCAAATGTCTATGAAATCTATGAAAAGTGAAAATGGATTCTAATTGCTCTTTTTCTTTCCTTCCCAGGATACCAATCAATTCCTATATGAAAAAAAAAATTCTTCTACTGCCAAGGAAATGTTGGCATTGTTATCCGTATGTTAAATGAGAAATTCATGTGGCATTTAAAGTTCCTAGAAACTAACTTTAATAGTCATGTCATCTTTACCTGTTAAATAAATATTCTCCACCTAAGACATAATCTGTTTTTTTTGGTTTCAGGATTTTGAAAGGTTTGGGCAGAGCTACTTACACCTGGGCTGTGGTCTGTCATCTTGAAAATGGTTTCATCTTTGAGGAGCTGGTGTTATGGCTAAGTCTTCCAAGTGATGGTATTTTAGTAAGCATGTGTGTGGCTGATATGAAAATCTAATATTACATTTATGCATCTTGTATTTCACTCAATTCTCTTTGCAAGTAAAGTAACCTTAATGGGTTTTTATATAATATGGTGCCTGTAAAAAGACAGACAAGCACAACATAATTCAGCTGAGTAAAATTAGTTTTGAAAGACCTGCTTTTGGAAGTTATTCTTTAATGAAGAATTAATGAGAAAGGTGTTTTTTAATCATTATTATCTACTGTGTATTGCTGTAGGGCCTAAGCAGTCACATTTATATGAGGGTACCATTATGCTGAGCACTCTGTGCACATATAGATGATTCCTGGCCCAAAGGGTTTACAGTTTAATTTAGCACAGACGTGACAAAGCCTGTCAAGCGCACACTATGGTGCACAACAAAGAAAACTTGCATAGAGTCATGGTGCTATGACAGTCAGGGGTATACATACAACTAGTTTGTTATAAATCACTCCAAAATATAACTGGGGTTTTTGTTTGGCTTTGCATCAGCCTTTTTTAGACTCCCATTTTCTTGTATCATGGTAGAAATGGGTTTGTCCAGAGATGAGAGAAGTAGTCAAGGAACCTGGATGCTTGGGTTCTGCAATTAATTCATTATGTGATTTTAGGGAAGGTCGCAACTGAGTTTACCACCTGTAATTCTTACCCACATTACAATAAAAAACAGAAAGAATATACTTGGTACAGGGCTAATGCCAAGCCTTCTTTTTTTGGTGGGTGCAAATCTGAGAAGTAGAGCCTTTAGCTAGCTGCTTTCTATTGAGGTACTAAGGTGGTAGAAACCACACAAGTATTAAGAGGTAGACAGAACTGTGACTGCCAATTCTGAGCCAAAGAAGAGTCCACGCTTCTGAGAAACTGGTGCTTACTGTCTGTATATACTTGAGCTCTTAATGTAAAATGCTAAGTAAATGCATTAGCATAAAAGTTAACATTCGCCAGAAAGAAAGTCTTACTTTGTCTTGCCGAAGGGACAAAGATGGGTGACAATTGCTGTAGGATTGGAAGTTCTTAAGCAGTATTTGATAGCCCTCTGGCTACAGTATATTGATAAATGGTGTACTATTTAGCTTTTACTTGTGTACTGAAAAGTCTTGCATTATAACACCCATCTTTCAGAGATGAAAGCATTTTCAAGATAGCAAACTACAGCTTAGGTGCTGGTAGTCCAGCTCATTCCTTTCAAAATCCTGCTAGAGGTCATGAAGAAAAAGGGACTTCAAGTCTATCATTAAAGTAAAGCAAGGGAGCAGTTCCATTATCACAATGTCTGTTTGCTGACAAGCAGCAGTACAGTAAGTACATGCTTTATGGTGCTTTCAGACATTGCAGCTAAATCCACAGGCCTCTCTTCTGATAGTTAGTGGATCTGGATGCTCTATGCTTTACCCCTTATATAGTCACTTGTACCTATGCAAATAAATGCAGAGTGGATTTCTATTTTGACTTAGCAGCATGTATTTTCCACTGTGCAAAGTGAGAACAATGTTTCCGAATCAAAACAACGGCACTTTGCAGAGGCATAAATGATCTCTACAAGTTCCCATCAATTAAGAATTAAGAATCAGTCCCATTATGTACTTTGTGTAGAGTTAAAACATTTACAAAATGAAAAAGGGAGAGGGTGGGAATCTAGTTGACTACTATTTCTGATGAAAATTCTCATTGACTTCAAATAAGCCATTACTTAACTGAGAATTTTGAATGTGGACATCTCCTATTTGGTGTCTTCAGATTCTTTGCTCTTCTGTGCATATAAATATTCAACAGTTTTTCATAAGCAATCAGGACTCCTGGTAGAAGTGATATGTTTTATTAGACAAACTCAATTTTTGCGAATTGCAATTGAAATTAAAGAATTGCTTTTTGCAAAAAACTAGTTGGTCCAATAAAAAATACCACCTCTACCAGGAGTCCTGATAGCTTTTGCCACTAGAATACGGCTGCAACTGGGAAACCCAACAGTTTTTCAGACACTGGTAGATCAAATAAATCAAATATTGTGTAATAACTCCACATTCTGGTGGCATTTGGCAACTTTGGATTTAGGTAAACATTTGAAATAATGGGGGGAGGGGGACAGAACAGGGCTGTGCAAAGCTTTGGACCATGCTTTGGATCCAGAGAAGCTTCAGACAGTTCGGCATCTGAAGTAGTATGTCTGGATCAAAGCATTGGCTTTGTTAGGCTTTCCTAAGTGATTCAGAAAAGCTTTGGAGCAGCTTCGGAGATCCGGCCATAAGGTATAATGGGAATTAATGAAATATCTATAACTTTGGGGTTTTTTGTCTGATTTGCATGAAATTTGCAGGGGTGGTAGCCTCTGCTGAGCAAATAAAGCCTGCCAAGTCTCAAGAAGATCAGTGCAGGGGCTCAGGGAGAACTGCACCCCAAATTCTTGAAGGAAAACTTGTGTCATGTCTATGTATTACAATACAGGGTGGTGAAAACTGCACGGGTGATGGCCCCTGCTGAGGCCACAAAGCCTGCAAAGTTGCAAGGAGATAAGTGCAGGGGTTTGGGGAAAACTGCACCTCAAGCTAGGGACAAGCAAAACTTGTGACATGGGTGACACCATGTGTGTTAAGGCGTAGCAGGGTGACACCTGCAGGGATGGTGGCCCCTGTTGCGGCCACAAAGCCTGCCAGCTGTCAAGGAGATAGGTGCAGGGGAGTTCTGGGGCCCTGCACCTCTGGCTGCTGACAGGCAAAACTCATGATATGGGGGCTTGTGCAACTGACTGTCTTTGTCTTGGGGGGTGGGGGGACTGACTACTGCAGGCCTGGCTGCTAAGCTACTGTGTTACCAGTTACCAATCAATCATGATTCACTCAGGGCCCAGCTCAATACACAGTTGCTAGCTAATGTAACAAGTTAATTAGCAACGGTTAACACCTACAAAACCACAGACTAGGGAGAGGAAAGAATCAATACAGACAATCAACCGCCCCAAGACAGAGACAGTCAGTTGCACAAGCCCCCATGTCACGAGTTTTGTCTGTCAGCAGCTAGAGGTGCCGGGCCCAGAACCCAGAACCCCTGCACCGATCTCCCCGACAGCTGGAAGGCTTCCCGGCTGCAGCAGGGGCTACCATCCCTGCAGCTTTCACCCTGCTGTGCCTTAACACACACAGTGTCACCCATGTCATGAGTTTTGCTTGTCCACAGCTTGAGGTGCAGTTCCCCCCAAACCCCTGTACTTGTCTCCATGAAACTTGGCAGGCTTTGTGGCCTCAACAGGGGCTAGCATCCCTGCAGTTTTCAGCCTGCTGCGCCTTAACACACACAGGGTCACCCATGTCACGAGTTTTGCCTGTCAGCAGCTTGAGGTGCAGTTCCCCCCAAACCCCTGCACCGATCTTCTTGAAACTTGGCAGGCTTCATGCTTTCTGGATAGGCGATGATTCCTGCAAATTTCATCCAGGTCAGACAAAAAACAACAGTTATAGATATTTCATTGATTCCCCATTATACCCAATGGCCGGATCTCCAAGGCGGCTCTGATGCTTCGGAGCCACTTTGGCCGGATCGAGGTGAAAACCCGGTCCGGAGGTCTGGATCAGATCCCTGGCATCTGAAGTGGCTGGATCTGAAGCCAGATCGAATAACTGCCTACTTGCACAGGCCTAGAGAAGAACTGTTGGCCACTATGGCCTAGACTGTTTAGACTATTCAGCATTATTTAATTGAGATGTTTGGCAATATGAAATTTGTATAGCTGAAATTCAGAAAAAAATAAAAACATGCAACATATTTAAAATGTCACAAATCTTTAAAATTTCTGCATCTGTACTTTATTGTACTGCGACTGCTCATAATCTATGCAGAATCACCACTGTATAAGGAGCAAAATATCCCGGGAAGCCTGGAATGCTCTATGGCAGAGCACTTTTACCTTGACAGCAAATTCTGTGTGGTTAGAGGTAATGTAGATAATGCGGAGAATAAATCTTCATGAACGCACACTGAAAAATGTCAAAACTTGACACTGGGAGTTAGCCAGGAGTCAGATTGTGGAACATCACTGCAAACTCTCCTCACAGTATTTTCCATTCAAGGGTCCATAAAGGCTGCATATGCTGTGTGGAGCAATGTTTTCTAATTCAACCCTTGTGATACTTTTGGCCACCCTAATTCAGCAGTGACAGTATAATATTTGCTACAAACATGAGAAATCAGCTATTAAATGAATAATTCACCAATTGTCTAGACATCTAAAATTTAGAACTCAACCTCATAAATATGCAGCCTCCTGAGTTTCTGGAGCCCTGATTTGGCAGCTCAGATATAAAGTAGACTTTGAAATGTGGTTGATCTGTGATAGAGTAGAAAACTCCGGAGCTCCCTTGACTGGCAGTTTTATGCTACCTTGCTTTTCTATCATTGGCTCTCCTACCTCCCTTGGTTCCAAACAATGCCTGGAATTTGCAGATCTGTAGTACTAAAATCCATTATCAAATATGCTTCACTAAGTCAAATTTGATGCTCAGAGGTAGAAGGTAAAAATAAATATGTAGTCCCCTATTTGGAAAGAAACTGGTGAGGCGTACAATAAATACATAATAAATCCAAAAGCTGTTTGACAAGCTAGAAGAAAGTAAGTTAATGTTGTGTGAAAAGTATACATTCATTCCTGGATTATCATCAGTCTTCTGGATCACGGTTCAAAGATTAGAAAGAATAAATAGATGTAATTTGGACAGGCACTTGGTATTTCCTTATATTTTCATAATGCATTTTATAGCAGCCCTTGCTATTTGGCTAGTTATCAGTGGGCAGCTGGAGCACGTAGACACACTGCATAACTAATGGAGGTGAAGTGATGTGATTCATGATTTATGACTACAATATTATCATCTCTTCTAAGGACCTGGAATTTATTAGAAAAGGGAGTAAATGAAATTCCTTAAATGCCATTTCAGTTTTGTATTTGCATCTTAAAGACTCACTGGTCCTTTCTCGGGGGAAAAAAATTAAGAAATATTTAATTTAGAAACCTCTTACACAGATCATCCATACTTTCTCTGCCCCTTTTTTATTCTTTAGTGGAGATTTCCTTTTTTACATAAAAAAGGATTGTTACTGCTTCTGATTCAGTAGTTTTTACTGCTAAATTCCTACCTTTAAAATATTATATAATAATTATAATAATTTATAATATAATATATATTATATTCTGTGTGTTTTAACTTCACAATCCACATTATTCACTGTTGATGGACTTTGGAAATGAGTTTGGTCCAAACCCGAATCAGACACCTCGCCAGTTATAAATAATTCTATGTATTGTTCCAAGCCCAATGCTTGTACAAAGTCCATTGACTCAATCTGGCTCTTTTCATCCACCTAATCAGCTCTTTAATTCAGAGAATCTTAAATGCATGGCTTATTCCAAGCACAGAGCTGTCCTGTATCATTATTCATGAGACACCGTCCACCAAAGGTGTCAACAAGGAAAGGTTCTTACGTTAGGTATTGTATACATGAAGGCACAGTTCCAGCCCTTAAAAATTTATATTCTAGAAAGAGAAAATAGCCAGAGGCATATACCAGGAAAACAAAGGAGAGAAGGGACACATATACTATGGGACCAGAGGAGTGACAATGAATATTCCCTTACTACAAAGATGGAAATAGTAGGATGGGATAAGGAAATGAAGAAGGAAGAAAATAAAAAGCCATTAAAGGTGATGGTAAAGCAAGAGAAGATAAAAGAATGGCTATTAGCAGAGAGATTGTGAGACAAGAGGTCACAATAAGTGACTAAAGCAGCAGAAAATGTGCAAGGTTTAAATTTAAAATCCATGTCCTAATATCATAGATGCTAGGGTCAGAATGGACCTCAAAGGATCATGAAGTCCGACCCCCTGTCAGTGGCAGGAAAAAGTGCCAGGGTCACGTGTCCCCTGCCAGGTGCTTGTCCTGTCTCCTCTTGGAGGCTCCAAAGTAGGGGAGAGCACGACCTCCCTTGGAAGCCTGTTCCAGACTCCAGCAACCATAACCGTGAAGTTCTTTGTGATGTCCAACCTAAATCTTCTCTCTATCAGCTTGTGGCTCTTGTTTCTGGTTATTCCAAGGGGTGCTCTGGTAAACAGAGCATCTCCTATTCCCTGCTGCCCCCCACCACCCGCGGTGAATTTGTACACTGCCACAAGATCCCCCTCAGCCTTCCCTCGCAGAGGCTGAAAAGATCCAGGTCCCTCAGCCTTTCACAGTTTCATAGCAGGTAGGGTCGAAGGGACCTGAGCAGATCATCAAATCCGAACCCCTGCCATTGAAGGAAAAAGTACTGGGGTTAAACGACCCCAGCAAGGTGTTCATCTCTTAAAGACCCCCAGGCTGGGAGTGCTCAGGGAAACAGGGACTTCCCCAGTGCCTGCTGGTCCCCTCTGACTAGTTTGTAACAGGCCACTAGATCCCCCCTCAGCCTTTTCTTGTGGAGGCCGAACAGGTTCAGGCCCCGTAGCCTCTCCTCGTAGGGCCTCCTTTTCCTCATAAGGCCTTCCCTGCAGGTCTCTAACCATACAAGTGGCCCTCCTCTGAACCCCCTCAAGGTTGTCCACATCCTTTGTGAAGTGTGACACCCAGAATTGGACACAATATTCTAGCTGCAGCCTGACCAGTGACACACAGTGCGGGGGCATCACTTCCCTGGACCTGTTTGTGATGCACCTACTATTGCATGACAAAGTGCAATTTCTTCATTTTGCAATTCTTCACTGTGAGAGGGGAGACAGAAGTCACCCCAGCATGGCCCGGACTCCTAATCAGAGCACCACGGCACTCACCTCAGGAGCAGAGATGGGCGACAGCAGGAGACCGGAGCATAGACGCAGGCACAGGCGCAGGCTTAGAAGTTTCACAGCTGCGTGAGCTTGCGTGTCAGAGAGAGCTGGGCTTGTGGCTTCCGAACAGCGTGGACTGCTCAAAAGGCAGCTGGAGAAACAGCTGGCAGTGAGCCGGAGGCAGGCTTGGGGGTCAGCAGGAGCCAAGGAGCCCCACGGAGAAGCAGCAATCAGGTGGGACACTGCTGGGGAGCAACAGGGCTCTGACCAGGAGCTCCAGAACCGGGGCTGAGGGCAGACCCTCAAGCCCTCAACCATCCTCAGATGGCTCCAGATGGGGCAGAGCACAGGGAACCACGAGCCCCCTGAAGGGGGAGAGGAGTGACACTGGTGAGAGGGACCAGGGCAACAGGACCCCAGGTCAGCCAGGCTCCAGGGCAGGGATGCCACAAGAACTGGTAGGGATGGAGCACAAGGGCACCCCCAGTACCCCTGCCTGTTAGAGGGGAGAAGACAAACAAGTCCCCTGGGGGGACAGGGGATAGAAAGGAGCCCCAAGAGAGAGAGGAAATCTCAGGAGTTCCACCGGCAGGCACCGGCGTTTTCAGTTGAGTTGCAGATGACCCCAGCAGGGGCAAGTTTATTTTCTTGAAGAGGGGAAAACCAGCTTGAGGGATCAGGGGTGGACCCCTGAAGGTTCACAGCCCAGAAGAACCAGCCCTTGCAAGGCAGGCAGTGTGGGGAAGATCTGCGGGTAGCACCATCAACCCAGGCTGAAGGTGTGGTAAGGGTGGGGTAAAGGGAAGTTTGGAGCCCCACGAAGGCACCCCCAGGGTCAAGACCCCTCCTGGCCCCCAACAGGGAACTGCTTCCCCAACAAATAACACCAAAGATGTGGCAGGAAAGAAAAGGGGCAGCGCCCAGACCATCTAGGTGGCACCAGAATAGGGTTTCACCCTGATGTCACTGCGGGGCAAGGCACCGATGAAGAGCTCCCCAATGCCTTACAACACCTACCAGCAACAATCACAGGCACAGCAAGGTCAGTTGGCTTCCGCATGCCTCCCTCCCCTCACCACTCACTGCTTAAGCAGGGATCCCTTCCTCCTCTCTGCCACAGCACAGACCATAGCCAGCAGATGGTATGCTACCTAATGTTGTGCAAGGCTGCAGCAGAGACTATGGACACAGCAGGGCTTCCCCCGCCCTACCCCGCTACTCACTGGAGATTGAAAAGCTCCATATCATCAAGAGATGCATGCACTGCACCCCCACCCCCTTGCCTCAGAGTGCTAGCCTAGGGCTAGGGGCTAGCAACACTCCGACCCCTTGAACAGCCAGTGGGAAAAAGCCTGGGATGGTACAGGCAGAACTCCCTAATCAGAGGCCCTGCTTGACCATGCTCCCCTCTCCTACCTGCTGCTCAGTACTAT
>NW_017728917.1:3319790-3370262 GCF_001723895.1 Crocodylus porosus
TAAGGGAAGGGAGGGCTGCTCTAGAGCTCCCTGGCTTCTAGCCTGAGCCACTGCAGGCATGTGCCTGAATTTCTTCAGTCCAGACAGAATGTCTGTCTGGTTACAAACCAGTTCAGCCTAGCCAGCTTAGACTAACCTGCAAAGATGGAATCAATTCAGGCTCAGGCTTTTTGAATATCTGTACCTAGTCTAAATGCATGTTAGACAAACATTTGTTTAGAATGATTTAGATAGAGATGATCCAGCCTTGAGCAGGAGGTTGGATCAAATGACCTCCCTGGGGCCCTTTCAAACTATTTTCTATTTTCTTCTATGAAGTTCCAAAAGACAATAATTAAACAAAAGGTCTCCATAAAATCTAATCTTTAAAAAGCCTGTTGCATAAATACAAAGCCTGGTTGACCAACTGTGAATACATTAACTTAACTCATTACAGCTGACCTTTTTCATAACTCACTAGTGGCTCTGTTTTGCTCTGCTACTTCAGAGTAGCATAAGGTCATCAATAGTTTGTAGAAATAACTAATGTAACTGTAATACAAAAAACACTTAGACTTCCTAGTAAGCAAATGGCTTTCACACTACAGAAAGTTTGCAAGAGATTTTTTTCCCCAACATAACAAAAACTTCAACAAACCTTTTTTCTTCCCCTTTCTATGCCCTTTGTTAAAATTAAAAGGTGTTTGTATCCAGAAATGAACTTCTCTCCTGAACCATTTGACTTCTTCTGTTTGATCCTACAGTAAAATCCCAATCATAGTTACACGGTGATTTTTTGCATTGTCTTTGGCAGGAATCCTAGAAATCTGTTTCCCATGGGAAAGTGCAGACTTGTGCTTTTTACAGAGAATCTTCAGAATTGCTTGGAGAAAAAAACCCAACAAAAACAAACAAAAATGCCTTACTGAAAATAAGCTTGCAGAAAACGACAATTTTCTTGCCATTTTCCAGTTGGTCTTATAAAAGGTATCAGTCTGGAAACAAAAGTTCTAGGTTTTTGTATGTCTTACTGACGATACAATGCTGGCTCCCCAGTGGAAGCCAGGGGTTCTTATGTCATGGCTGCTGTAGAAGCCTACCGGGGGGAGAAACAGCTGACATACAAGAAAGCAGCCAAGATGGTGGCTCCTCCCTCCTTCCTCTGCCACTGATTGACTGAGAAGATTGCCTGTCATGCAGCCCTGCCCCTTTCCTCCAATCAGCAGCTACAGGCAGGGCGGCATGAGCAGCAACCCCCTTGGCAGCCCTCTCAGCCAACCAGCCATGAGGGACGGGGGCCACCTGAAGGGCGGGCCTCTCAGCCAATCAGCAGCAAGGCATGGGGCTGCCACCAGGGCCCCATAGTCAGTCAGCATTGTGGGGGGCTAGTCACAGAAAAATGTAGATTTTGTGGGGGGTGGTTATTGGAGAATTGGGGGGGGGTTAGTACAGAAAACTAGGATCGCTGGTCTTCAGTACAGGATGGAGTGGTAGAGGGCAGAATTTAAATGAGAGAGTTTCTTAAAACCCCAATATGTACATTTAACTGGTTCTATGTATTGCAATGTTATTAATACCTGACAGTCCATACCAGCTGCTTGCTTCATTTTGTAAAATCTCATTTACATTGAAATGGACTATGTTCCAAAACATTTTAGGATAAGTTGTATCTTTATAGATTCTCTGACAGAGATATTAGAGACAGACTAACCCTCTTGCCATGAATCTTCTCTTACATCCTGATCCAGGGGTTGCTTTTTAAAGTGCTATTTGTGCTTATGAGCCAGGCTATTTTACGTAACATTAATCTCAGTTTATTCCTCTAAGCAGGACCAACTAGACAATTCAGGCTGTCCTGATTGTCCTTTTGTAGCTCTGAATCAGAGATCAAAGTGATGCTCACTAGATAAGCATTTTATACACTCTTGTGCTGCTACATACCTCTGGGTGAGAAGCAATGCACACATACATGCATACGCCTACATACAGCCTGAGTTATCGGGCACTGTGCAAGGAATTCATCCTCCATAGGCTGCTATGTCAGGGTCATACAGCAACTCATACTCCAGTCAAGGATATCATCATCATCATCTTGCCCATCACTAGAAACTGAATCTTAAGCCTACAGAGCACAAGCTTCTGGACCTTGAATTACAAGAATATGCCCCAGCTGGAAGCTGTGGCAGACTCATAGCCTCTTTGAATCAGAAGCCAGTTTGGGACCAGGGGAGGTTTGGGATCAGGAAAGATTTCCATGTGCAGAGTGGTAACATATGGCTCAGAACATATAGGAAGATATTGCTACACATTGGTTTCTGCCAGATTCCAGGTCATAGACATCTATTTTATTATAACTAAAACTGCAAGGAGTTCAGAACAATTAAAAATGGCTTTTAATTCACAGAAAAACTGTGCTGACATTTTCAGTGTGATGAATGATGATGTGAAGTGGTGAATGCAGCTCTGTGCTGAAGTGCAGAGGTGACAACCTAGCCTTAATTATAACAGCCTTCCCAACATGTATTTTTACAAGCAGTGGAGGTCATGACTGGATAGTTCAGGAAGTAACTCATCAAAATTTAAGCAGCCTGTAGCTAATAAAACTGAATCTCTCTCCAAGGATTAATGTACAGACAACTTTTTAAGAATGCAAACAAGTTATATTTTCGTTTTGCTTTTGCTGCTATATATATGTCTAATTGAAGAACTTTCCAGGCAGGATTTTCATGTGGCTTAAAATGAGGAAATAACAGCTGTTTGTCATCGAGCTGGAGTCCATTTGACAAGAGAGAATCAGCACTGGTTAAACAGAAAAAAACAAATAAGTTATCTCAAAATATGAGAAAATCTTGTCATAGCGATAAACTGTGTCCAAGTCCTTTCTCTGTTAGTCTATAGGTATTCAGATATGGTGATAAGCAACAACACAAAACCCTAAAATTGTATCTGTCATCCCAAAGAAACATTATGATGTATATTTTCCCTTAGTTACAGATTTTTTTAAGCTAATGGCAATAAAGATGTATATCTGGATTTAAAAAAAATACCTTATTGACGAAATTACAGACGGATATATAGGCTGCTGGATGCAACTCGGAAACATCAGTACAACAATGGGAGCTATGGCCATTTTAGCATCCTCATAACCTTATACTGGTCACGAATATTCTGTTACTCTGTTTAATGTTACATAGCACTTAAAAAGCAGTTTCCTTCCAGACATCTTAAAGTGCTTCATAAACATGGCCAACCATCATTATTCCATTTTAATAAACCAGCCAACTGAGGCAGCATGGCGAAATATATCATCCAAGGTTGTCCTGCAGGTCAGTACCAGAGACAGGTACAGAAACCACATCTCTCAGCTCCTACTAAGTGACTCCTTTGTAAGGCAGACAAGGTTCTTTAGATAGATGTAATATCTTTTTATTAGACCAACTAAATAGTTGGAAAAATTGTTCTGTGCAAGCTTTAAGGCATGAACACCCTTCTTTAGGCATAGGGAGAGTCTGATGGTGTTTGTGTGCTCTCCTGGCTAGAACAAAAGCCAATATTGAAAATTCAGGTCTGTGAAAATGCAAATGGGTGGCAGTGAGGATGAGAGGGAATGGGACAATAGGTGCGAGACAGGTAGGTGTGTGGGAGGGGGAACACTGAACTGGTGATAGAAGGTAGCTGATATAATGCAGACAGGTTACCTGGGGTTAATTGGATGACAAGCAGCTTATAATGCACCATAAATCCAATCTCTATATTTAGTCCATGATTTTTGTACCCAGCAGTTTTATTAAATTAATTTCATAGGCTCATCAACGAAAAGTGTTTTGTAAATTCCTTTGAGGATTACAATTGAAAGATTGGACAGAGAGTGGTTGTCTTGTGAGAAGCATTCCCCCACAGGTAATTGGGTATTTTTTCTTGGATAGATTTTTGGTGTGCATACATTCTTGGGCGCAGTTGTTGTTTGGTTTCTCCTACATGTCTTCCATCCAGGCATTTAGTCCACCGCATAAGCTATGTTACATTTCTGGAGGTAGAGCTGTAAGATCCAGGAATGCTGATGGTTCTCTTGTGGGGTGCAGTTGTTGTGGGGTTGGTAGAAATGTTTTGGCAGGTTCTACATTTTTTGTCCCAGCATGGGCTGCATTCATTTGGTGTGATTTGGGCCACAGGAAGTTTGCTTCTGGTGATGAGGCTGGCAAGGTTCAGTGCTTGTTTAAAGGCTAGGATGGGTGATAACCAGGTTTTGGTACAAATGATTAATATGTCATCTATATATCTTAGGTATAGCAAGGGTTTGATCATGCAGTTCTTCAGGAATTCTTCTTCAAGGTGGGCCACAAAAAGGTTGGCGTATTGTGGGGCCATTTTGGTACCTATAGCTGTGCCCATGTTCTGGAGGAAGTGTTGGTTATTGAAACTGAAGATGTGTGTGAGGATGAAGTGTATAAGGTCAGTAATATCTTAAGTCTGTACTCTGAGTTTTAATCTTGCTCTTGTAGATATGTAAGGCTGGCTTGGATGCCATACTGATGTGGGATGTTGGTATATAAGCTAGTTGCATCCATGGTACTGGGAAGGTGGTCTATGTTTTTGGAACAAAATGTGGTCTTTGGGTGACAAAAAGTTTTAGCATGGATTCAATGAAGCCTTATATATCCTCAGTTAGGCTTCCACGGTTGGATATTATAGGTCCTCCTGGGTTTCCTCATTTGTGGATTTCAGGGAACATGTAAAAAGTACCTGGATTGAGTAGTGGGTGGATCACATTTTGTAGTTTTCCTTGTAATTCAGATGCAAATGATGGTTTTGAGTTTTAAGATGAAATGGGGGAGTTGGATCTTCCTACTTTTTCACAGCAGGTGGTGTCAGAGAGTTTTCTGTTGGCTTCTTTTATGTAGTCTTCACAATTAAGGATAACTATGATGTTGCAGGGCACTAAGGTGTGCCTGCTCCTTTAAGGGCAAAATCAGCCTACCAAAGGAGCCCTGCAGGCTAGGCAGAGCTCCACAGCTTCAGGTTGCCTGAGTAACAGGCTAATAAAGTAATTAGCCATCACCTGCAGATGGTCAGCTGACCAGGACGTAGAGCCCAGGGAACCTATTAGCTAAGGGCTGGGGTCAGCATGGTTCACGCTCTCTGGCAATGGCTCCTACACAAGAGAGCTACCCGAGACATAGTGCTGCCTGCTTTGCTACCCCCAAGGGCAGTAAGGCTCTAGGAGCTCACCCAGGGCTAAGCTATCCTAAGGGTGGAAGGTTGTCATCTTAAAGGGGCAGAGCACTGCCTACATGGTTCTTGTTATGTTATAGCCCAGGGACTCATGTTTGTATTATTGTTTGTACCGCTGGTTTGGGATGAGGTTATTAGGGAAGGTGGAAGCTTCATTAGTGCCTAGAGGGGGGCACACAATTGTGTAGAGCCCCAGCACCAGAGGGGACACAGCTGCAGGAGGGCCGGAGACCCCAGTACCAGAAAGGTGCAGCAGACAAGGGCCAGGGGCCTGGAGACAAGAGGACAGTGATGAGAGCTAGTGCCTCAAAGCCAGTCCCGATGAAGTGGGTCCAGACTAGAAGGCCTAGGTATATTAAAGGGGAGGAGACTGAGTAGGCTGAAACCCCCAACAGAAGGAACAGTATTCAAGTAACACCCACAAGGCATGGGCCATAGTAAAGGGCAGGTTTGGAGCTATGCAATTGGCCCATAAGGCCTGAGGTACCCCACGTAGCACAGTACTGAAGAGAGGCCTGGCAAAGGGCTCAAAGACAAGTGAGCCCCAGTGGGGTGCAGCAGACCAGGGTCAAGCAAAGGCCCATGGGCATCCTCCCAATTTATTTTACCAGCAAGACATGGCAGATGAGATGAGACGGCACCTTTGGGGCAAAGCTTGCATGGTCATGGAGCCACCAGGGGCATCATGGCCATCCATGGGGTTCCTGCTTCATGAGATATAGCTACTCCTTTATCTGCCGGTTTTCTTACTATTTGGTGATTGGATCTGAGAGATTCTATGGCCTTTCTCTTGGAGAGGAAGAGGTTGTTATGGTGGCATGTGTTGTTGATTATTTAATTGTCCATTCTTTCCCTGGAGCAGTCAATATAGTGGTTGAGGTTTGAATTTTGTCCATTGTGAGGTGTCCAATCTAATTTTTTTTTGGATTTTTTGCTGTTAATCCTTTCTCGCTTCCCTTGGTGTTGGCACAGGATGAAGTGCTGTTGAAAGTGGATTTGTTTTAGTTGTGGAAATATTCCTTGAGATGGCGGCATCAGAAAACTTCCTCTAGTTCTCCTCATTGTAGTATCTTGGTAGGGTATTTTTCGAGGCAGAAATCTTTGTAAGGCAGCATTCTGCAATAGTATTTAGCATCCCCTTTACTCTTAACAGTTATTAAATTCCTACAGAACTCATGTGGTAGGTATGGAAAACAGAAACATAGAAACCTAAATGATTTTTTTCCAAGTCCACACAGGGAATAAAAATGATGTTCTAGTTCATGTTCAAACATTGCCTTTCTCCACGATTGTGGCCCCATCAAACTAAATAACTATAAGCACGTTATCGTTTTTCCTGCTGCTACATTTCCCACAGATCACTATATTATTTTAATTTGAAAATCATTACTTTCAGCGTGGTTCTTTAAAAATTTTTCATTCTAATTCCAACACCTGCCAGATAAAAGAAAAAGACAGGTTTTCCCTCAGTTCCCCTGAATGCTAACATTTGCCATTTGTCTTTATTGTAATGACAAGTCTGCCTGCTTTTTGTGCAAGAAGTCTGGCCACTAGGCAAAAGAGCTGCAAGCACAAGACAGAGTGACTCCAAAGTGGGGGGAAAATGACCTTTTAAAAATATACATATTTTTAATTACATGTCATAACAAGACAGGGCTCTGAGTATCTCATCTCCTGGGCCTAATCCTAGAGAACTGTTAGCAGTGGACCCCAAAAGACACAAAGAAATATACAGATTTAAACTAACTGGAGCATAAGTACTGGCATTAGTGAGTTTGGGAATACAGGATGTTTTTCTTCAAAGCATCTAGATTTGTGTTATCATATACCTCCTCTGAGTTCTCCCCACTGGGTCTCAGATAGTAAAAGGGATGTCATTCAATTCTCACTAGAAGTCAGAGCTTCAGAGAGTTGTTTCTTTCTCTTTTCTGATTTTTCTCTGTCACGAATGAAAAATAATCTCTGTCAAAGCTGAAGACTTTCCCAAAATGTTTTTCTTAAGAAATAAATAAATACAAGTCCAAAGTTCTGAGGTTTCAATTTTTCAGATTTTTGACCACTCCCAACCCCTTTGTCACCAAAACTAAACAGGATGACTTACCTATATGGTGATCACTCTACAGGCACTCTGGACTGAGTGTGCTAACGAGCTGCATATCTCTCTACTTAGCTGAAGATTTGTTTTGTAATAGATGTTCCTTGTATATCAAGGACAAACTGGTGGAAGGGGCAGAAGTATTTTTGCAGTACATATTCTTCTATAAAGCGTATACAACCATATGTGAAATGGATACGGAAAACAGACCTAAATCCCGTATCTGAGTACCTCTCAATTTGGGGGAAGTTTGCACTTTGTCCTTCACTCCACAATGTGCCAAACCAATCCTAGATTGTGAGAAAAGATTCAGCTATCCTATTTTGGGGTCAATAATAAAACGTAATACTTAGCACTTTTCTTTTGAGCCTCTGGAAGTAATTTATCGAGAAAGTAAATATCTGTTTCCTCATCTGGAAAATAAAGAGGCAAGCCACATTTTGCTCATAGCTCCCTGAGGCTAGCAGCCAAGTGATACAAAGAGTGCTGGTGGCACTGCGTCTGACAGTTGAAAGAACAGATCTATAAATCACTCAGAGTCCTCCTGGTGCCTTCCCAAATTGACACGATGCTTGTATTCCATATTTGAATTTCTCCAACTGAACTACATTGACCTGTTTGCAAATCTGAAACAATTTAAGCTCCTTGCAGTGAGTCTTCCCTCTTCCTAACTGAAAGGCTCCTGGACCCAGCCAAACCATCCTTTCTGCTTGTAAATCAGTGTTTAAAACTGTTCTCCCATAAAGAAGGCCTACAAACTTTTATTCACTTTCTCCTTTTCTACTATCAGCAGAAAAGTAAGAAAACATATAACCGAGAAAACAAGTGAACAAATTAAACAAACCCACTAAAACCTTTGAAATAGCATGACGTGGTTTATAGCGCTACTGTTTCAACATTTTGTTTTGTGGCTCAGTCCTCTTGATTTAGTTTGCAAACTCTTCAGGATGGGATATTTGTTTGTAAAGGGCATCGTGTGCTGTTGGAATTCTATACATAACAGAAGTAACAATCATACCGACTTTATAACAAGTTGTGCTACCTAAATTTAGCTCTTAGTGTCAAGTATATGGGTTTAAGACACAGTCCAAGAGCCAAATACGATCAAAGTGATGCCTATAAACCTGCAAGCAGTATGTGGCACTACTTGTTTTTTGGGAGAAGACTGCTGGAAACTCAGTGTACCGTTTAGTGAGCCTTTTGCTCCTGTTGCACTAGTAGTTCTAGTGATTTATTCTAGACTTGTACTGATGCAAATGAGAGAAGGAATTGGCTCCAGATTTTTTTTCAGATAACAGATGGTATACTTACGTTAATGTTCAAAAATATGTCCTCTAGGCGGACAGGGAAAATTTAGCTCAAATATCAGATACAGGTGGATTCTGTTTTGAGAAGTCATCTTCCTTTCTTCCATCCATCCCCCCACCCCTTTTCTCTGAGCTGTCCCCATATGTTTAGTGGTTCCCTTAGTATAATAACAACTTTTTTTTAAACCAAAGCTGGTGCTAGTACTTGTATTTACCTATGTAATCATGTATAGCTTTCTGAATAGCATACAGTATCTTCCAAGAGCCACTCAAGCATATAAGCTTCAGGAGGAGTTTTGACAAATTATTTTCCTATTGCAGCTGGGCCAAAATTTTTGAGCTTTGACAGGGTAATTAAAGCATACACAGATTTTAAGTGACATAGTTTCAATGCTACCAGACAAAATCCAGTGATCAGCAAGTATAAGGGGGATGTGCTGTGATGGCTGCCAAAGTCTGAAAATCGTGTTCTGTTGGCTTGGCACTACTCTCTTAGTAAACCTAAGGCACAGTGGTTTGGGGATCAACTGCAGCCCAAAACAGTACCAGATTTCTGGCCCTGCCCTATAGGCATATGGTTCTCTGCCTGGTTACTTGTTTTGTAGATAGACTACAGCACAGAGTCACCATCTGGAACAGTGTCTGTTAAGAAGCTACTGATCCATATTTTGTATAGAAGCCACCCTTAGCTTCTGGTTATATTCAGTCAAAATGGAATTACAATACTAGTGATGGTAAAACGGTAAGGGATTTGGAGGTCTATTTCAGATGCTTCTGTAAATTAAGCAATAGGAATTCATTTAGGCTGGATCACCTTGTACTTGTTTAATATCTTTATGGGCTTCCCACTCCATAACCAAACCTGGATTTCTTCCCTACCCTCATTCCCAACTGCTGATCCCAACACTTACAGATTTGACTTAAGGAAGGCACAGGAATTTTTCTTAGGGCCTCACTATACAGGTTTAGACTACCTTGTCCCATAGATGATGTCTAACACCCATGGCTCTCATCCCTGGGTTCCTTGTCTCTGCAACATTTTTAATTACAAAATCCTAAAGGTTCAGACTTTCTATTTTCATTTCTTAAAACAGCTGTCTGCTCATATTTCAACATATTTGATTGGATTACAAAAATGTATTTAGGGCTAGATACCAACATTTAAAGAGGTTATGGGGAAGGTAGTTTGCATAAAAAATGGCCACCTGATCTAACTGAGCTCGCTCAGGTAGAGATCTTACACCTGTTAGGTGGATCTAAGGGAGAACTGCACAGATGTTCAGGACGTTTAGATCAGTCTAAAAATGGCCGATCCAATATAAGCTAACTCTAGCTCTTAGACTGGGTTGGCTACTTTTAGACCGATCTAACTGTCCTGAATTTCTGTACCATTCCCAGTGCAGCCGCAGGGCGAAGAAAACCCAGCTGCTGGTCCCAGCTCTGTGGGAAGGGCAACCCCCTCCTTGGCACTGGCCTATTTTTAGCCCCCCAGGCCTCCCTCTCCACCCCCAGACAGACGATGCTCCCCTTCTGGACCAGCCACCCCCTGCCCCCAAGTCTGCCAAACCTCCCCATCCCAAAAGATGCTACCTGTGCCACTTTTACTGGTGTTTGCCAGTGCCAGGAGTCAAGCAAGTAAAAGTCAGGGTAGGAGGAGGGGTGGGGAGAATGGAGGAGTCATTCATTTGGAAGTGGGAGAGATCAGGGGACTAAAAACAGCCCCTGGACCCAGACAGGGGGTGGGGGAGAGAACTCCACATCCCCCCCGTGCACCTCACGAGCCCCCTTGATCTCACCAAACCCTCCCAGCAACCCTCCTGTGAACTTGGCATGTCCCCTTTTGCTCCCCTGCAGACTCCACTATCCCTCCTCCCCCAGTTCCCGGATCTTCCTTGTGGACCCCACATACCCCAGATCCCCTGACTTACCCACAGACACCACTTGCCCCACCGCATCCATCCCATGGCTCCAATCCACCCCACAGACCCTGAATGCCCTCCAATCCGCCAAACCCCCTTCAGACCCTGTCAGCTCCCATGATCTGCCCAAGCCCACTCCACTAGCCGGCCCCTCATCCCAACATACCTTAGGTGGCCATTTAAAACTCAATTTAACCTCCCCCTAACCTCTCTGAATGTCTGTGAATACTCCAAGAGTAGACCACAAGTATAAACTGTGCATCTACTTCAGGATTCTCCAGTCTTAACACATATTTAAAAATTAACCATCACCTAATTACAGGTAATTAAATTTAAGGAATATGGATAGACTAGTTACAGAATAGTAATTAATCAACTATTAGTTATTTAAGGAATATTCACTGCATCCTGAAAGCTCTGTAATCTGTATGCACTCACTTAAGAAAGCTTAATTATTTGAGAATTTAATTTAAGCTATTAGCCATTTTCTGCTTTTCCTGCTTTGTGTATTTTATACACTAGAAGGCAAACACGCCCTAAAATACCTAAAATATCTATTATGAGACCCATCAGCATAGTTCCCAGGCATAAATTAACTAACTAATCTCTGGGACAGCATGCTGAGGAGGAATATATCATCATTTCCATTTTGCAGGTGGGTAATGAGATGAAGAAATATGAAGGCCCAGATTCTCAAAAGGACTTGGGGCCCAAGTCCAAAGTGTAATCTTCACAACTTATCATCTAGTCATTGTAATACTCCTCTGGGAAAGCATCCTGGGTTCCAGTCCCTCCTTCCCAGCATTTTGCAACAAATAATCGTTGAAGAATACACACAGGTAATCCCCGTGGCGGGGAACAGAAGAATCCAGGTCTGCTTCCTTCCAAGTGCTCAGACCACCAGGCTAGAGAGTCATATTTGCTCTCCCTCTGGTTCAGTGAATCTTGACTTTCTTTCTGCACAGAAACCCAGCTTCAAATGGGAAGTGTTGAGTACAACCCATCCCAGAGCAAGGCTGTCAGCAGTTGCCTAAATCACTTTCCAGAGTAGCGGGATGTATTTGACTCCCCTCAAAGGAGGGATTAAAAATGGGTGTCCCACAGACTGGGTAACCCTTGAGCTCTTCTAGGAAAAAGGGATCACCAACCATCATTTTAAAAAGAAAGCTGCTGCATCTTGTGAGCAGCTCAAGTGTCTTAGGTGTGCCCCGAGAACACCTATCAGACCCAGCCTTTCAGGAGAGAGAACTGGAAAAATGCTTGGTTTCTGGATCCCAATCATACTCATGCATACATTATTGAGCTCTCTCAAGTTTGGGTAGTTCTTAGCATATGTAGAAGTATCTGGCATTTTTTAATTTAAATTTAGGATACCCCAGGGACAGCTGAGCAGGAATTGCCACTTTGGCCTTGTTCTACATTCCACCTAAGTTCCAGACGAAGAGTTTAAATTATTCTCCAGATTTGTCCATAGGTGATTTTCTAAAGAATACATAATAGAGAAGAGAAATGAACAGCTGACTCATTTGAGGTATAGGCACGTGGGAGACCTCTTTTTGAATCTGACCAGAAATTCCATTCTGTGCCTGAAGGCCATGTCCCTGAAACCAGCACATTTCCATGAAAAGTTTTGATGTGCAGGAGCTGTCACTTTCCAACTAAACTAATTTCATTTAAAGCCCTTAACAATCCTCTGTATCAACAATCAGTTCCTTACAACTCTGAAAATTTGTCTCTTTTCTAGGTTATCCCCAGTTCATTAATATATCCTGAGATTTACAGGCCACTGTCTGACTACTATCTGCCCTCCTGCGTAATACAAGCCATAAGAATTCCAAGAGCTTCCCCCCTTCCTTATAAACCAGTCCAAATACCTGCGCTAATAATAAAAAATGACTGTATCACACACCACAAAAGAGGCAGACTATGAACTAGAGAAATCCTAGACTCTTACAGGTTTCCAAAGCTCTTTAAAGCCAGGCATTGTACCTGTAAAACTTGCCTGTACAGCCATTTCTTTTTCATTTCTTCATATTTGTATTTTAGCTCCTGTCCTCTGAGCCATTTTAATAAGCAAACAAGGTTTTAAAGGCACACATGATCACCAAATTAGAAGGTCTTCA
Source organism: Crocodylus porosus (assembly GCF_001723895.1). NCBI lineage: Eukaryota > Metazoa > Chordata > Crocodylia > Crocodylidae > Crocodylus > Crocodylus porosus. Next base: position 3,332,446 of record NW_017728917.1, read on the forward strand.
TAATTAAGATACAAATTAAGATTTTCATGTATACAGAAGTATCAAATGCATTAAAATACTAAAATGTATACAACAGTGTGAAGTCTTGCAAGCCAAGTCACTCTCAAACACTGGCTCTGATTCCACGATATCTATTCAAACAGACATTTGGGCTTAGTCAAGTCCAACAGCAGAATAAAAACCTATATGAATACAACTAATGAAATTGAAAAGTTAGCTGTTAAGTAAAAACAGACAAGATGATTTGGAAAGAGAGAGTCTCCTAAATTCTGCAAACCATTTTAATACCACTGAACACTTACTAGAACATTCAGATTTATGCCGTTTCTTAGACCAAACTTTATCAAATGTTGTAACTGGTAAAAAGTTGCAACCGTTAAGTAGAAGCATAATATTAATGAAAATTAAAGTTTTTATATCTATCCTCATGCTGTCCACCTTTGTTTAATGGTATTTTCAGAATTTTGCTGCAGAGCAAAGAAACACTGTTTCAGTGGAAACAGTTTGCTGCAGTAGAAAGGAGCACCAGATTATTAAACCAATTTTTTTGGAGACAGATCTGCAGCTTGTGTGATTCAGTGTAACCTCATAGACATTAACTTGTACCAGCTAAGAAGCTAGTCATTAACATGATTTAACTAAGGGATGGAAAGTGTTACATTCGATGGAGTGGAAAGACAGGAAGAAGGTGTTTCTTCAGTATATCTGTTATTAGGAAAAGTTTGTAAGTATGCTATACAGTTTTGCAAAGGTGTCTCCATTTCATAAGTACTGCAATGATTTCAACAGATTAACTGCAGCTGACGTTCCTGAAACTCTGACTGATTGATTATTTGTGAGTAGTGAAAGTAATGAACTCACCACATTTGTATGCACTTAGCAAGCATGCTGAAGCAATGCTTCTTTATTTTACTGACCTACATACTCAAGATCTCTTTGAATAAGCAAAACTTCAGATAAACATCTGAAAAACATAGGGATAGAAAAATAGTGTGATATATGCTCAACAGAAAGTAAGTTGTATATGAAACGGAATGAAACACCTTATTAGTTTGAATTGTAACCAATAATCAATACTTTAAAATAGTTTAAGGCCAACTCCAGCAATCCTTATTTCATAGGGCTTGATCCTGCACTAGTTGAATGGACAGAAATGTTTCTCTTAGTTAAAACTCTTGTAGGACCTGGTCTGTGCAGTTCAAATGACTCCTAACAATTATATGTTGAAAGCACCTTAGGACTCCAATGATGTGTAAGTGCTACAATATGCTAGATCAGGGGTGGGCAAAATACGGCCCGCAGGACAGATCCAGCCTGTGAGGCCATTCTATCCAGCCCGCAGGGCCCCTAAAAAATTTAGAAAATTAATATTGATCTGTCCTTGGTTCTTGTCAAAAAATGAGAGAAACCAGGGGCAGTTGGACCCAGGGAAAGCCCAGCAGGCTCCCGCAACAGCAGGGCCCACCCAGCCCCAACCCCCCAGCCAGAAACCCCAGCAAGGGCTGCTGGCCTGGGACTGTACGAGTACACTGTGCTGGAAACACAGGTAAGGGGGACGGGACCCCAGGCAGGGCAGGAGCCCGGGGAAAAGCTGAGCCCCTCACCCACCTACCCCATGGCCCACGCTCCCTGATGCTGCTGCTCGCAGCCCACGCAGGGCTGCCCTGAGCAGGCACAGGCAGCCCCACGCAGGCTGTGAGCTGCTGCAGTGTGGGGTGCCGGCCATGGGGTGGGCAAGGGGCTGCTTTTCCCATGCTCAGCACCAGCTTGTAACCTGCCCCCACTGCCGGCCTGGGCCCCACGCTGGCTCTGGGCTTGCCTGTTGGGGCTGCATGGAGGCAGTAGCTGCAGCCGCCCCGCTTGCCATGCTGGGCAGTGTTTGCTGCTGCTGCCCACCTGGAGCTCGCGGGCTGGTCAGCACAGAGGTGGTGGTGACAAACACTGCCCGGCATGGCAAGTGGGGGGGCCACAGCTGCTGCTGCCATGGTGCGACCCCGAAGGGCAAGCCTGGAGCCAGTGTGGGGCCCAGGCTGGCAGTGGGGGTGGGTTACAAGCTAGTGCTGAGCGTGGAAAAAGTGGACCCTCACCCACACCACAGCTGGCGCCCCACACTGCAGCAGCTCACAGCCTGCGTGGGGCTGCCTGTGCCTGCTCAGGACAGCCTGCACAGGCTGTGAGCAGTTGCAGCAGGGAGTGTGGACCATGAGGCAGGGGAGGGGCCACTTTTCCCCACACTTAGCACCAGCTCATTACCTGCTGGTGAGCAGGGGGTCAGGGCTACACCAAGACCCCACTATCCATGGGCAACTGGTGCCTTCTGAGTCGGGGGGGTGAGGACTGGACAGTCAGTGACTGGGGGGGCAATCCCGCAGGCTGGGGGGGGGGGGGGTCCCCCCATAGCCAGTCCTTCCAGGCACACCGCTTGCACTTCCAGGTCAGTGGGATCACTTCTCCCGGCGCCCTCCCGGAGGTGCACCGGTGCTCTCACCTGCCCCCCTCCCCTCCGCCCAGGAACCCTGGTTGATAGGGAGTGCACCAGCACTCTGCGGGGGTGCCCCTATGCATTGTCACTGCCACTGTCCCCGCAGAGTTTAGAGGAATGGCATTCAAGTGGTAGACAGGCTCTGGGATAGAGCTGGCCTCTATTCTCTGTGCCAGCATAAATGTTTGTTAACACATATACAGTTATCTAAATGAAACACACATATACTTGTTTCTAAATGAAAAAAAAAAAAAAACTTGGCTAACATATTAATTTTAAAGGTCCAAAGGGGAGGGAAAAAGGAGACCTAGGGGGATGAAGGAAGGAGAGTAGCAGAATAAGGACACTGGACTTCAGAAAAGCAGACTTTAACAAACTTGGGGAACCTGGTTGGCACCATCCCTTGGAGAAAAAGTCTGAAGGAAAAGGTGTCCAGAAGAGCTGGCTGTACTTTCAGGAGGCTCTCTTAAGGGTGCAGGAGCAAGAACCAACAATATGCTCTTCTTGCCAAAAAAAAAAAGCCAACAGCATACTGGGTTGTAGTAACAGGAATGCCATTTCCAAGTCACAGGAAGCAATTCTTCTGTTCTATTCAGCATTGGTGAGGCCTGACCAGGAGTACTGTGTCCAATTTTGGGGTCCCTCACTTCAAGAAGGATGGGGACAGTTTAGAAAAAAGTCCAGTGCAGGGCAATAAAAATTACTAGTGGCCTCAAAAGGCAAGAATTATGAGAAAAGGATAAAAGAACTAGGATTATTTAGCCTGAAGAAGAGACAAATGAGAGGGGATTTGCCAACAGCCTTCAAATACCTGAAGGGTAATTACAGAGAGGATAGAGATGGGCTTTTCTCTGTGGCTGCAGGGGACAGGACTGGAAGCAACGGCCTCAAGCTGCAATAGGAGAGAAGTTTAGGTTGGCGATTAGGAGGACCTTTGTGACTCTGAGGGCGGTCTGACATGGGAACAGGGTACCTACAAAATGTGTGGAATCTCCACACTTAGAAATTGTTATAATTTTTCATGTCTAGAATATACAGTGGGGAAAGCAGGGCAGGGGGGCAGGTGGTGGGGGAGTTAAGTGGCCTGACACCTGCTTCTTACCACCTGTCCCTCACTAGACTTGCCCCCACTCCACAGTGCCTGCACCCCCCTGCACATCTTGCCCCTTGCCACCCCTGCCATCTCCCCCCAGAGATGCACCCATCTCGCATGGCCCCCTGGTGCCTGCACCACTTGCTTGGTCCCTTCTGATTCCTGCCCTTTCCCACGGTGCCTGCAACCTCTGGTACCTGCCCCCTCCCCAGAGTCTGTGCTCCCCACCTCCTTACCTTCTAATTGCAAGTCTAGTTCCAGCTGGGGCCCTGGTCCAGCCCAAGGAGCACAGAACAGACAGACATAGAAAATTAGAGTTGGAGGGACCTCAGGAGATCATCTAGTACAACGCCCTGCTCAAAGCAGGACCATCCCCAACTAGATCATCCCAGCCAGGACTTCATCAAGCCAGGCCTTAAAAACCTCCAAGGATGGAGATTCTGCAATCTCTCTGCATAACCTTTTCCAGTGCTCCACCACCCTCCTAGTGAGAGACTTTTTCCTAATATCTGACTTAAACCTCCCCTTTGGGAGCCCAAGGTTGAGCCCATGGCTCCTTGTTCTGTCATCTGCCACCACTGAGAACAATCCAGCTCCATCCTCTTTGGACCCAACAACCCTGCAGGGAGTTGAAGGCTGCTATCAAATCCCCTCCTCAGTCTTCTCCTCTCCAGATTAAACAAGCCCAGTTCCTTCAGCCTCTCCTTGTATGTCATGTGCCCCAGCCAAACCATTTCTGTTACTAATGGGCTACATCTGTCCACCTCATGCCCCTGGTCACACAGAGATAGCAGTAGCTCTGGCCCTGGGGCTGCGGCTGGGGTGGAAGCTGCTATTGCTGCAACAGCTGCTGCATGGCTGAACATGCTCTGTGCTTTCTGCCTTGAGCCTGAGGACTGCCCCAGCCTGAGCTGGAGCTGCGACTGGTAGGTAAGTGGCAGCCGTGGGGAAAGGCAGGGAGGAGGCAGAGTCTGAGGGCAGTGGTTGCGACTCAGTGAAGGTAAAAACCACGCTCACAACAGGTTCCCTCCCCCGCCCCATGTTGAAAGGGAATAAAAAAACCCCTCACCTTGGATTTAAAAAATACAGTAGTACATTTTTGCATAGTTTATTTATCTTCAATGAATCAAACACATTACAGGGACACTTTCTGTGTTGAACCCTTTTTAAAGGCTTTCAACCTACTGGATACAAGGCATCATGGATCAAATATAGACATTGGATTTATAACACATTATAACGTGCTTAACTCCTGACTCCCCAGGTAACTCTCCAGTATTTATCAGCTTCATTCATTCCCCCCACACCCACCCACAAACTTGCGTCTCACCCACTTACCCCCCCAGTTTACACCTTCACTGGCTGGCTTTCTTGCATGCAGCCCAGCCTCTGGCTTCTTTACTATTCCTTCCATCCAGGAAGAGCACGCACCAACTGCAGATGTTTCCTCAGCCTGACAAAGGGTGTCTGTGCCTGAAAGCTTGCAAAGATTTTTTGTCCAACTCTTTGAGTTGGTCTAATGAAGGATACCAGATTTACCCAAAGACCCCATTTAGAAGAACTCTCTCAGTATGGCTTAGTCCCTGATTGCCTAAATAAAACAGAGAAGGACAAGTTGTTGAGTTAGGAACTCCACCTCGATCATAAATTTATACAGCTAACATGAAGGCTGGTAGAAAACAGGTGCATCACCTCAGCAGAGATGTGACCCTGACAAGACAGAAGTCAATGGCAAGACTCCTATTGACTTGCATGCAGGAACAATTTTACTACAAATTCCTGTCCTCCCCGCCATTTTTTATGTAAGGTGGAGTATTTTTCCATGTTACAGAAAAATGCATCTTTCTGAGGAAAAATACCTATGCTCAAATCCATAATTATTTGGTTTATCCACCTCTCAAATACACAGCTAATGTTTTATGCCTTGGAATATTACTGTAATTATATATGGAAAGAAAATGAATAGTTTCTTTTTTGTGACTTTATCAGCCCACAGCAAATCAAATTCTCCCTTTCTAATTCACTCATCAGCTACAGAACACCCAACTGAACTGAAGTAGTTCAGGGAATTACTGAAAGAAGACGCAGGCCTTCTGAAAATCAATAAATCTGAGTTCTGTCAGACCAGAGAAATGCCATATACCACATGGTTTAAAAGGGATTAGTTCTGCCATGTGGACTAGAGGCAGAATTTAAGGCAAAGCATCTTACACTTTCCATAAGCGGAATCATTAGGTCTTATACAAACCCCATAGTAGTCAATGACACCATGAGAACTATGTCACTGAGATATCTTGGGGGGGTGGGGAAGTTGCAGTGAATTTTTCAGCCTCATTGGAAATTTGCAAAATACCAAATTTGGCAATTTTCCGTTCCTTCCCAAGCTGTGCCACTCCATTTAGTTGACAGCACTGTTGCTATCAAAATATATCTCATCTAAAATCCAAAGACAAAGCAACAGCCACAGCTTGTCAAACTACAAAGTATCATAATAGGACAGATCATCAATAAGCCATTATGCTAATTAACTGTGTCAGATAAAAGGACCATCCTCCTCCAGTTAAGTGTCTGGCTAGACATAAACTATGCGTGACAGGCAAGTAGAATACTAAAGAACTCCTAAGGTAGTTTCCGAGGAACCAAAAACTTAACTGAAAAACAGAGCGCAAAAACTATTCTTGGAAAAAACTGAAAGACTCAAAGTTTGAGTCTGTTTCTGTTTAAAGCTTCCAAAAGTGGTTTGCAACCCTTGATGCTTAGGATGATGAATGGCATTGAAAGCCACCTTTTTAAAAGTTATTTAGGTGCTTAAAGATTAATTGATTTCAAGGAGAATTACACACCAGTAGTACAAACCACAATCTCAATAGGTTCCCACTTGCATCATTAGACACCTAAATAACTTTATAAAAGTCAGACTCTGACTATTCATACAGACTTTCAAGCAGCTCTTAAGTCTACAGAGTGGGCTGGAAATATATTACCCATGAGCATTACCATGACACTTCTGAAGTTAGATGAAACTGGGGTAAAGAGGTGCAGATCACCCACAGATTCCTCCGTTGACTTCACCTAGAGTTACAAGGCAAGCTTTTTCTTGGGAAGCGTTTCATGGCAGTGTTTCATGGGAAATATGAGACCCCCTTCCAAAATAGCCGAATGATCGAGAACCCCTTCACCTTGGTCGTAAGTCCCTCTGCCTCCCAGACAAGTGCTCCTCTGGGTAGGTCGCTCTCCATCTTCCTTGTCGCAGTTCCATTCTGCCCAAATAAATATTTAGGGGAGCACAGGCCTGAATCCAGGTCCTCCACAACTTTGGGACCAGGCTATTTGCTACTTCTCTTCCTCCCTTTTCTCTCTCTCCAAGTGAAAGTCTGAATATAATCTGTATTTCCAAAAAGAACACTTGTTATGACAAATCAGCATTTCCCAATGGAAAAATGTTTTGTCAAAAATTCTTAGCCAGTAATTCTTAGTCATTTCTTTCCATGGAAATCTGAAGTTGGAAGGAACTGGGGGTTAAGACTGGGAGGACTTTTTAAAGTTATCTAAGCTGATCATAACACCAACATTTGTAATAGTGGCTGAATTTTTCCCAGGGTGTTTAATTCTCCACCCTCTCCCCCTCCCTAAAACAAACATACTTCCCTGAAGATGAAAGAAAAAGAAATTACATATTTGGTGATTAAAACAAAAGTGGAGTTTACACAAGGAATAAAATCACTCTAGAATCGTGAAGTGGTGAAAGAAAAGGAGATCTTTTACCAGGGAAATTGAAGTGGGAATGAAAGATATTAAAGCAATGAAAGCACATTTGCCAGCCAAAACCGAGGCTTTAACCCTTCCATTCACACCAGATGGAGGAAAGATTAAAATACAGATCTGAATCGTAGCTCATGTTGAAAACAAAATGGTTCTTTCTTCTGTTTATATTGTCCAACAAAATGACAACAGCATATGGTAACTGGGTGGTCACGTAATGAATTTGTACTATATTTTATGTATGAAAACATAGACACAGGGGCAAAAAAAAATTCCCTTCTACATTCATATGCAAAAGAAATTGAACGTATTTATTTTATAATTTAGCCATAATTTTTGTACAGGCCAAACTAATCTTGACCCGTTTTTGTAAAGGCTTCAGCAGCTGTTTTCTCATTTCAGTGAGATACAACAGTTTTATGAGTAAGTGTAAATGCAGAGATGCTTAAAGTTACTGGGCAACGATGACCTCTGCATTATGGAAGATGGCAGCAGGGTTACATAAAGACTTTGGTTTATCATATTCGCCACCTGATGAACAGACTTTCACTTTTGAGTCAAGAAATGCAGCCACATGCCTGCCTACAGTGGCCCAGGCCAGGAAATGGGGAGAGGAAGGTGACAAGGGGGGTTGGGAAGCTAGAGCACACCTCGCTGCTCAACTGGAGCAGACAGCTTGAATCTGGAGGGGATTTGGGACAGGAGTTCAATAAACTAATTTAACCTAAATCAGTTAAGCCTAATACTACATCCATCCAGGTTTATTTTAAATCAGTTTCAGCCATTTTGAAAGCGGTTTATGCACACTGAACTTCTGTTGTCTTACAGATTTGAACTGATTTCCAATCACTTATACCGATTTATGTGTAATTTCTGTCCCTAGCCTTGATGCAGTGAGTCTCAAACAGTGTACCACAGTACCCTCAGGTGCCTTGAGATCCTTTCAGGGATGTCATAGGGTGCCATGTAATGTTGGCACTGCTAACTGTACAAACAAAGTTTCACAAACAAACAAAATAAACCCAATAATTTCAAATAAAAATCCCTAATGTCCTTGATGTCCACTAGGAATCCATAAGTTCTGACCTGCTGTGCTCTTCCTGAGTTATTTGCAATGGAGGAATTGCTCTATTATTTTTCCTTAGTCAAAATAAACCAAGAAAACCTAAAAGCTAGCATTTTCCAAGGGTTTTTTTTAGTATAATGAGGGGTGCTTTGAGTCTAAAAAGGTTGAGAAGCACTTCCCAACTGGAAGAAGGCATGACATTAAAAAGTGAAACAAATAAATAGCAGAAATATAGTAGTTTGGACTCACTGTTTTTGTGGTATGACCAGTGTCACCATATACACTGTTTGGACAATCTTATTAAACATATACAGCCTACAAACAATGGGGCCTTGATCACCAATGTGAACACTGCAACATAACTGCAGCACTAATTTAGTCAAATTTATGAAAAAATAAATCATTCAGCATCATTTCATTGAGTTGGAAACTTCCATACTGCCTACTGAGACATTAACTAGCATACTGCTGTTCCTCTTTTGAAGTTGTTTTTAATAATACTGCCATTTGTCTGCTAACAATGAGCCAGAAGGAAGAAACCTAAATGCCAGTGTGCTGTTCCTTATATTGATAGTCTGATTTATTCTTTGTTTGTTTTATTTAGGTGCTGGTGAAAGTCCTTTATCTCTATACAGGACTGAAAATGAGACGGTGAGGGCTCTTTAGCTACTGCTGTCTGTGCTATTGATGACCATTACCACTAACTGCAGGGGACTACCTCTTGTACATAAGAATAACCATTCAACAGGAATGTGCCCCAAATTAGTGCTAGCAGCAACATTGTCAGTCATTATAATTCTTTTATTGTTCTTTTGTTAAGAAGAGTAGATGCTCCAAAACTGTAGGATCCTAATAAGACTAACTCACGTCACATGGCCCATCAAATGACCGTTAAAGAATTAGCTCCAGAATTAGCTCCGCCTGTGCTCCCCTAAATTGGATGAATAGCTTTGTATTTAAAAGCTCCGTGTCTCCATTGACAATTATTATTTATATTACAATAGTACATAATATTACTATCTAAAATCCATGTATATTTGTTCTAGATACTGTCAGAGGCAACCTCTGTCCCAAAGAAATTGTTGTCCAACTAGACAAGATAAGGTAATGAAAAATATCCTTATTTTAAAGATCTAGAATAGAAGCACCTCCGTGTCAAGTGACTTGCTGAAGGTTGCACAGGCGGTCTGCAACTCGGGGGAGCTGAACCTCCATTTCCTGTGAACCCGTTCAGTTCCTTAAGAGAAAGATCATCATTCCTCTGTCAGTTCTCCGAGCCTCTCCTATCACGATGATTCATCAAATAGGAATGTTGAATATTCAACTAAAAATACATTATTGTGTTTTCTACTTCATTCCACAGATTTTAGTGGTATTACCTCTGGGCATAAAGCTAATCACATGCATAAGTGTTTGCAGGATTGGACCCAGAATGACACATACCTTTCCCTGGAAGGAGGGAAAAAAATAACCTAAGCTTCCCTTGTTATTATATATCTGTGTCATATCCATGGATCTTAAATATAAGACAAAATGAGTGCAAAACCTCAAGTGAGTTTGGAGCTGAAAATGATCTGTTTTGGTCTGCTGGTTTGAAAATGGTTTTCTTGATGAAACTCATGAGTCCACTGGAGACTGAGACACAGATGGATGAGCCAGGCATATGATAAACCTGCTGGATGAGTTTATAGTTAATTGCCCATCATCTTTTTTGTCTCACCATAAAAAATTTCACGCCCACCTTGCACAGTAAAGGTAACATAAGTGTCATAAACCATTTGTCTCCTGTGCTTTCTTTTTACATTATTCGATTGGTCCTGTTGTTAGAATGCTACTGGGACAAGACAAATTTGCTAAGCTCCTTTGCAGATGAAGCACGCTGCATCTTTTATCAAATAATCTCCTCCATCCTCTAATGAGGAAAACACCTTCCAAAGTCATTTGCATGCTAATATCTTTATTTCTAAAACAATAAGCTCACTGTAACTCACACAGCTATTAGTGAACAGACAGAATAGGAGCAACTTTAATGTGCCTAGGGTGAAATATAACTCTGCAGAAAGCTAGCACAAGCCGTGTGTCCCACTTGCATGGAGCCTGTCCCATTCCTCTGGGCTTTTCCAGTCCTAACCTACTTGACAAACAGTTATGCTTGTAATGTTCCTTGAATTCCCCTGAAGTTGGGAAGTGTGTGGTCTGCACAGTGCAATGAAAGTACACAGCAAGAACTAGTACTGACAGGTCTCCCTGCCTCCTTTCCCATGGATCGTGGCACAAAGCAGGGGTAGGGGGAATTGTGCCACAGATGCTGCCTTCTGCCAGGTCACAAGCTTGGCTAGACAACTTTTAGCTCCTAGCTCACAAAGGCAAAAGGTCTGATTTTGCTTCTGTAGATGTCAGGGGGTGAGGTAACAAGAGAGCAAACGTGAGCTGTGCACCTATGTGGAAAGCCTTATGGATCCTGCCACATGGACAGAAGAGGGGCAATGGCTGAACCCCAGGATGAGAGGCTCTGATGTGGAAAGCTAGCACAAAAAATCTCTCAGCCAGAGACTTCTTGCTAATTACATTTTTTCCTATAGCTCTTCTTTTAATTCTACTTGGGTGCCAGTTTGGCCGTACAGGTTACAAAAGCTGCCCACTGCACAGCATTTCCATTCTACCCAATGTGTAATCCGATCTTATCCTATTTTGGATCCATAAAATGTTCATGGAGGAAGTATGTTAGTGCCATTAGTTTATATGAAGTAACATGATCAGATCTTACGCTGTTGCAGAAGGTATTGGTTTTTACTATATAACACTTATAAAAACTCTACAGTTCCACTGGTTGGGCACACGTGTGGCTGCCTCCTTGCTACTGCTAGAAAGACAAACACATATCTCATCATCACTGAACTTCAAATCATGTCTGTTTTCCACTCAGATGCTGCACTCAAAAAAGGTTATTGTTTTGAAAGGACAGGTCTAAAATAATAATCAAAACCCACTGCCTTCCAAAATCTCTCCTCATCTCACCTATTGTAAGGTCTAGTGAACACCATTTGTAAAAAGAAAAATATTGATTCTTCTTTTCACTTCCTCAATTCAGAGCCAACTAAAACCATTTCCTCCTGCTGCTGGTGCTTAACTGACTGCTAAAGAGCCAGGACTCAGCTAAGTGTTTAGTGATGTCAAAGCTTCCCTAGAAAACAGCCTGGCTGAAGCAATCAGATACACTCAGTAGAAATAAGCAAAGTGAATCTAATAGGAAGATAAAGGAGTTAGCATGAATTCCCCAAGTGTGCTTTGCAGTACATGGCCTCGATTTCCAGAATTTAAATCCCTGGTCGATAAATATTTACAGCTCTTCTCATCCCAACAATTCATTTACCCTTTCAAGTCATCCTTTGCCAACATCAACAATAAAAAGAAATAAAATGGCAAACAAGAAAAACTGTTCTCATTTGTCTCCAAAAGCTTCTGAAAGTAGTGTATACCGGGCTAACATTTGCTGAATTCATACTAAAAGTTTATTAAATGAGGAACGAATACTTTCTAATATCCAAGTAATAGCACACTCCAAAGGATTAACAGCAAAATTGGTAAATACAAGCCACAATTTACAAAGAAATTTAAGCATGTGCCTATTTTAAGCAGGTGGATAGTGATCAAATGTTTTAAGTCAGGGATGTGCTGTAATAACTTACTTAATATGGGTAATAGGGCTCCATCTTTGTACTGAAGGACATGATAAATGTCTTAGTGGCTTTAGTGGAGGTGGAATCAGGAGCATGGCTTTGAATAGATGGTGATACTACCAATATGGCTTAAAGCTCTCTGTAACATAATTTTGCCCAAATGTCTGTCCATCACCCTCTTTTGCTCTCAGTAGCTTCTCCACAGTCGCTTTTCAAATCACCCATCAGCTGGCTATTAAAGATATCAGAATCAAGGGGCATGTTTACATGTGCATTTAGTGTGCAGCAATGAACTGCCCAGGTTATTGCTCGGCAGTTCATTGCTCTCAGGAAGCTCTTTATATGTGCCCCCAGACAGCAACACATTTAACCGGGCTGAACCAGCCCTGGCTGGGAGGTGGCCCCAGGGGTCAGCCTGCCAGCGCAGGGTGCTCTGACCAGGCTCAACATGCTGCAGAGGGGCTGACAGGTTCACAAGGGTGTTTCAATGTAGAGCTGACCAGAAGACAGCCCCTGCACTGAAGCACCCTCGTGCCCCTGCCAGCCAGGTCAGTGTCTACACGTGTGCTGCTGTGCACGAAAAAACTCTGCAGCAGAATAGTACAAGTACTACTATGCTGCAAAGGGTATTAGTTTCCTGTGCCTTAATAGGGTGCATTTGTAAACACTGAGATGTTTACTGCACAACACATCAGCTGTGCAGAAAACATCTCCTGTAGATGCACCCAAGAATACATACATTGAATAAGGAAGCCCAACACTGCACCATTTCCATCAGACAATGAAAACAGTAGGATTAAACTTTTGGCAGTCAGATTTGTCCCAAGGAAAAGTTCACATCAGATGCACATTTCATAACCATTTTTCCTAGTACTTTGCATGAGTAAAATGTTTTTTTATTCTCTTTGAGAACCACAAACATTTTTGGTAGAATTGTGAAAGGTTTGGCTTCTTTTTTTTTTTTTGTGAATTCAGTAATACTTTTATGAATTTATTTGGAATTAAAATACCAACTTATTTACTTCAATATGTATTTTAATTTGAAATAGATGCACATCTCAGGAAGATCACTGGCAACAAGGATGGAGTATGAGCCAGGATATGCCTTCTACTTCCCCAGTTAAGATGGCCACATCTGTTAGTCACTGGCAGTAGCAGACTTCTCAGCTTTCAGATATGAAGCAGACATCACTTAGGTGAGACAAGACCACAATGCTTGGGTAGGGATCACCAAAAAATTCCATTCCTGAAATACCTTGAAAAGATGCTACAAACTTTTAGCAAAGCCAGCAGTTTTCCCTGAATGAGCAGTTCAGATACCCCCAATATACAACCGACTTTCTAAATGTGCTTCTAACTGGGCACATAAGTGAAAGCACCGGTTGCATTGAGACAGGATCACCCTTGGCTTACCCTGGGTGGCATGACTGACTGGTTGGAGGGCTTTGCTGAAAAGAGTAGGAGGAAGAGGGAATCTGAGAAAAAGGGATGATTAAAAAAAGAGTAGTTTGATTATTTTTTCTTGAAATATGGGTCGTTTCCCTATCCTAATTAAGTGGGTTACTCATGCAGAATCTGTGCCTGCAGACATGAAAACAGTGTGTATTTCTGCATAAAGGGTCGTACATGCAGAATGTGTGATTGACTTTGGGTCTAATTCTGACTGCAAATGCAGGACAAGGAAGAAAATAACATAGCTCAATGTAGCTGCCAACCTATTCCTACCTAGGTGGAAACTGAGGTCCTGTGGGCGAGATCTTTTTTCCACCAAGAACACTGACTGCTACTGAAGCCAATGGCAAAAAGTCCAGGTCCTAAGAGGCCATTGACACAATAAGGATCACACTCGAGCCCACACCTTCTCAGGTGCTCATACCACCTTCCTTCTGTGGTGCCTTCTGCAACCTTGCAAGTAAAGAAATTGGCACCCTGGAGGTTTGAGATGTGTCCAAGGATTATGCTTACCATACCAACTGAATTTTTCCTGGTCACATACGGAAGCAAAGAACTTTATGTTTCACGCTGGGTGCCTTGTAATGGATTGTAGGGTTAAACTATATAATTCAATGCATGACACTGGGCAACATAAGAGTAAGCAGGTACATGAAAACTGCTTATAGTGTAAGCAGTTACATGAAAAGCGAGGAGGTAGAGAAGTGGTTATTTAGCCATGTTATTCTGACGTCAGGAAAAAAGAGTATGCCATAGCAGCTGATGAAGTAAGCTGTCATCTATGACCAGTTAGTCTCTAAAATGCCACCTGGCCCTACCACCACCCTGCATGATAAAGGGTGTATAGGCTTCCCCATTGCAACGTTTTTCTCATCAAAATAACATGCGATAATCCACAATAAATACATCTTCCTAACTGCATTTAAAAAAGACATCTAGATGGAGTTTTTGTTTCTCTGATCTCTTTCAGAAGACTGCCACCACATGGAAAATGTATCTTAAGACAAGGAAAGTTTTGTGGTTGTTGCAAGTGAGAACTGGTAGAGCAAAATTTGCTTACTGACAATCAACTTAATTTCTGAAAGGAAACAACATGGGAGCTCCATGATGTGGGAACAACACTACACAATAAATAATTGCACGTTATTCTGATGAACTCAAGGAAATAGTTCTTCATCCTGGAGCGCTTAGTGCTGCAATTACATAGCTCTTTTAAAAAAATCTTGCATTTATTGTAAAAAGTGTATTTTACACAGTTGAGTTATAAACACTCTGTGTGTTTGAGAACTAAATACTTTTTACTATCACTGCCTCTACACTTCAAAGAGGAAAAAAAGCTTTGTCTCTACTTGAATTGCTTCATTTATCACCCAACTTCTCCCCCACTCTCAGTAATAAAATAAAATGGATTCATCCTGGAATTAGAGAAAAATATCATTTACTAACACAGAATCTCATTTGAACATAAATAATGCACCTTCATGTCTTCCAGTGGCACTAATTATATATTGTTGAACAAGATGAAGAAATTCTGGCACTCATTTCTAAGCAGAGAGTAACTACCTGCATTAGACTGAAGTCTAATGAAGTACGCTACTGCTGCTTACAAAAGCTTCTGCATCTCTGATTTAATCAGCCTATAAGGTGCAAATCTACCCTGTGTTCTACTCTTTCTTTTTTGTTGTTGTTATTGCCGGGATTGTAACTGTAATACTTTCGGTGATTAGAGATCAGTGCTAAAGAGGAGGACTTCTATTGCCTTCTGCCGACAGCTCATTATACTTAGGATGCAGCCTAAAGCGGGGGCCAAGACTACTGATCTTGATCTCAGGATGGGTTTGTGCAGTGCAGTTAAACTCCTTCCAAAGACACAGGGCACACCAGAAATACGCAACCCTATCCAGCCTATCACTTACCCCACAATTGTTTCCTAAGATAACGAGTAACTTTATTTTGAGGGGAAAAGAGAAAGAAAGAGTTTGCTGTTCCATGCAGATATTGCATGAATTAAAGAGAATTGAAGCCATACTGAAATCCCTTAGTCAACTGCATTCGTAGCTGTGAATCTTCCTCTTTTGTGCCATGATAGTTTGACATGAACTTACTCTTCCAGGTCAGCGCTATACTGTATGCTCCTCTAAAGGAGCTTATGTTTCTGCAGAAGGCTGTCTCTTCCTTGTACACAGAGTTCGACTGTTGTAAAGTTAGCCTTGTACTGAAATATGGACAGCATTAACTGTTCCGGTGTGAACCATATTTCTTCCAAATGAACACAATTATTTTTGCATCCCCTATTCCAACTAAAATAAAACAAATACTAAATCAACAGTGCCTTTTGCCAAAGCTACCTTGGCCATATTACATACTTTTAAAAGTTTATTTTCAATGACATCTTATTTTTTCTCTCTTGCCATCTGAGCAGCTTTACAAATCCTTTTTTCATGTATTTACCCACTGTCAAAATTCTTCCTTTTACAACCCCTCTCCCTCCCCTCAATTAATGCTACTGAGACCGAACCTTCTGCTGTCCCTTCTATTTTTATCCTTGCTATGCACCAGTCACATCAATGTTATCAGAAGAAATCTGCACATCTCTGGATTCAGTGATTTTCCACGACTGCATATCCAATTTAGCAGCCAGTGAAGTAAGTACTGACTTTTGCTTTGTGACTGCGAGTTTTAGCTTTTTGTAAGTCTGAATCATGTCAGGTCATTGGGTCCCAGAAATAAAAAGACTAATCTCCTATCAATTCTTCTGTCTCACCCTTTCTTATGTGCAACATATAATATTAGAGTAGGCCTCATATCATTATTGGACCTGTTCAATCAGTTCATCGGCTGTCCCAAAAATTTCAGTCAATTGTATCAGTTTAAAGTTTTACATATACCTATATGTGTCGCTGAATTATGATGTGCTTATTTGTTTAGGAATGGGGAAAATGGGTTTGTTAAAATAACACCCACCCTGAGCATCCAGTCTCGGACGAAAGCTAAACCTGAATGCAGACAATCACTTTTAATGACTGAAATAGCTAACTTCATTCTCAGTATGTTCATGCATTTCCTGCTTCCATCAATGATTAGAAGAAAAGCCAAGTGTGAAGGAAAAAAAGTTGACCTGGCCCAATATTTCTGCTCTAAAGGGTGCAAACACATTTTCCATTTCATAAGAAAAGCTGCTTGTGCAAAAAAAAGTTATCCCAGTGTATAGCGGTTAAACAGTGTGAATAAGGTTTCCTTAACCACTGAACTGAACCCCAGTTACTGAAGGGATCTATATTAACTGCACTTTTATTTTCCCCATCCATTTTTTTTCAGCATAGAAATTTAGATGCGATGGAACCCTGCCTTCTAACTCATTAGAATTATATGAGATCAAGTCATGCAGCTCAAGCATGGTGATGCTGTATTATTTCTCCCCATCCTATTAGGCCAACCACACAGAGAAATGTAAAATACGGTAGCAACTCATCATATCATTATAAAAAGCATGCATGGGAAACATCATCAAATGGCAAGCTTTGCCTGGGTAAATGGTAATGTACTGCCACTAATCAGACACAAAAAGGAAAGTTACTTTCAGACAACTTAATCAGCCCTTCTTTGCTATATACGCATGCAACATTTCATGTGACTGAATGGGTCGATGTATAGCATGGTGGGTAGTTCCCATGTGTGGAGCTCTGCCTTTGCTGTCTGCAGCAGCAGTCACAGGTTCTGTTTTCTCTTGATGTCGTACAGAGTAAATCTGCTGTAACTGCGTGTTGGGTAGAACATAATACAAGATGACATAACAAAATGATTCTGTTGCATGAGCAACCAACTTTTTGCTTTATGATAAAAATCTCCTTTTCGGTATTTACTGACCTGTTTTGCTGACATGGAGTAGTATGCGAGTTATCTTTTTAAAGTCTGAGAGCCGGGCTTTAAAAGATACTGTAGGTGCATAAAGGAAAAAAAGAACTGCTTGCATCCTGTATCAATGCATTCATTCAATGCCAAATTACCCTAAGCTGGCTCAGATGTCCTGAGAAACGGGAAAGAAGTAACCACCCGATTAGCCTATGCACCGCTTAAAATAAAACAAGTGGATGCAGATAGGTGTTAATGTGTCCTCTAACAATAAAATAGGTGTGTGATAAATCAAGACATTCAGATAGCCTAGATGTGTATGCAAACCTTTGGGAACTAATGTGAGTCAATACTACATTTGTGGATTCTTCTATCACCACTGAAAACCAGATTAAAAATGGAATTTCAAGATATTAAGATGATAAAATATAAACATACAGATCACCTGTCCTTGCATAAGTCTTCTCAGATAACATAAGCTGGAGAAGGTCCAGATTCCAAACCAATGTAAACTGCAGTGGCATTATTGTTAGTAACTATGTCAGGCTTTATCAGCTGAGGATCTGGCTCCATATGTTGTAAGCATATTTGATAAATTAAAGCAGCTCTCTACAGGTCAGTAAGTCACCAAGTTGCCATTAGCAAAGTTGCCAGGATTTTCCAAGGTTTGAGTTCCCACCTCAAATGAGTATTTCTTTCAAAAAAATACTCTCATAATCGCATATAAAAGTTCAGAGAGTAGGAATTTTCAAATAAGCCTCTTGCTAAACTGAATACCTTTGTGGACACGTTTTCAAATGACAAATACAGATTAATGATGTCAAAGTAATCCAACTTAAAAGGCACTTTTCAGTAGCTCACCCTCAAACTTATTTTTAAAAAGTTTCTTGCATCTGACAAGGAGTCAGTTGATACCTTAGCATTAGCACCTTAAGGAATTTGTAGCTTGTTGATTCCACTTCAACTCAAACACTATGATTCACACGTCAGTTTAGCACTTGCATGACTCAAAGATGTCAGCCCCCCAGGATATGAAATGCTGAAAGGCTAAACCAACAAAGGCACAATGTGAAACAGGTGTAGGGGAGGGACTCCATGTGTCAGACAGTGGGCTGGATCCTCAGTTGTCACAAACCAGCATAGTTCAGCTGAAGTCAATGCAGGTGCAACAGTTTACATGACTGGATGATGTGCTCCACATTTCATAATACACTTTCACTGCTGACAGTCATAGAGGATCAATACAAATGCTCAAAAATGTGGGGTGGATAGGGAAACAAAAATTCTGGAAAAGCAAAATCATATTTCAGAGCTAAAAACATTTAAATTAGAGGGGGATACAGGATAGGTGATGCCATCCTGGACCTGACCTAAAGACCACCTTATCCAGTATACTGTCTCTGATGGTGACCATTATCTCTCTGCTCCAGAAAATTCCCTGCAGAAGGGTATTCTTGAATACCCTGTCCACGGGGTACATTGCATGAAAGGTCAGAAAAAATCAAAACCGATGAAAGAAAATACGTTTTTACACGTATAAAACAAACAGCCCTTGTTGTCACTTGAAGCTCTTATGACCAAGACTTGGGAAGATGCAAAAAGAGATTGGATTTACTGACCAAGAACTCCCAGAGTTGTCATAACTAGAGATAACAAAAAAATGGAAGGTATGATAACTTTCATGCTTCAGGAGATTTTGACAACCTCTAAATATTAGCTATCATAAGGAAACCTGTACAACAGGGGAGATTACCCTACACGTGCCTATAATGAGTATTTTATACCTTCATCCAAGGCATCCGATGCCATGCTGTCAGACTCAAGATACTGCACCAACACTTTGGCTGCATCAGTTTCTATGTGCTTTTAATATTCTTCCTATCCCAACAATTTTAGCCCTTTCCATCCTTTCAGGAGAGAGAGAGAGAGAGAGAGAGAGTGTGCGCATGTTTGTGTGTGTGTAAGATTTTATTTTTATAATGTTACAGGTATGTAGGCTCAAGACAGAAAGTGAAATTAGTATGACAAGCATTAGAATGATAAAGGGAGTCCATCACGCCTGGCCCCAGTTTTTACCTCCACCGCAGAAGGCAATTATTTCTGAAGGTGATATCTTTTATTGGCGCAACTACATGGTTGAGATGGACAAGCTTTCAAATGCAAGAACTTGTTTGTCAGCAGTAAAAGCCAGCACAGTACAGTTAGAAAGCAGATTTTTTCTTTTAGATTGAAGATTTTCTACTGTACATGGTGGATTTCAACTATCTTCCATGTTCTGGCAGTGTTAGGGTGATGTCACTGTGACGATCCAGGAGTAATGTGAGGCAAGGATTTCTTAGGGTGAACTGTTTTATACAGTTGGGATAGAGTTAGACAATCTTTCTAATGCAAGGCATTCCTCACCCACAGGGATCCTGGTTTTCTCTGTTTAAAAATCACAGATTCTCTGCTAAAACTTGCAAAGTCTCTGATTTAAAACCACAAATCTGTATTTTTCCACAATTAAAATGAAACACCACTCTATATATAGGTATAAGTTGGACACAACGTTTTATTGATATAATTACAATTTTAAAGCAGTTTTGCAGCCTACCAGTGCCTCAGTCACTAGGATAAAATAAATTCTAAATACCTAGGCAGACAAGGTTCTTTGGGTAAATCTGATCTCTTTTATTAGACCAACTCAAATAGCTGAAAAAAATTTGTTTCTGCAAGCTTTTGGGCACAAACACCCTTCGTCAGTAAAGATTTTTTCCCAGCTATTTCAGTTGATCTTAAAAAATAAAAAAAAATCAAAGAACCTTGTCTGCCTATGTCTTTAAACCAATACAGGTACAACCTGTACCTTATAAATACCTATACATTTTGGCATTTGATTTTGGGTTTTTTATCATGGAAAATCAGAGCTCCACCTGCCCCCTTCACTCACCAGGACACAGGTCCACCTGCAGCTGCCCCCCTCCTCCCCCCCCGCTACTTTTTGGCACTGAGCAGTCCTGATATGCCGGTGCCATGCCCATGCCATTGCCCCTCACTGACAAGCGACAGTCTCCCAGCCCTGCTAGTGTCCCTCACTGCCGACCCACAACCCCATGGACCTGCCACACTAGAGAGGCCTTACTCCCCGCTCCCCGCCCCCCCACTTACCTGCAGGGAGCTGCAGGAGCTGCTCTCCAGGCTGCATGGCTGCCATGGGTATATGTGTGTGCACACACACGCACACATGGTGTGCACACATGGTGTGCGCACATGGTGCCCCCTGCATGATCGCCCTCCTGCTCCCCCCAGCCCCTTGTAGGATGGAACGCTGCCAGCCTGCCGTTTCCTGCATGTTTCTCCTTTAAAGGAGAAAATACGAGTTTTTCTCCTTAAAAAGAGAAAATCCACATTTTTCCATGGTGAATGGAAAACCCAGATCCCTGCTCGTCAGTCCGAGCAGTAAAAGCCAAGCCTTTCTATTTTAATATGGGCTTCCTTTGGAAAGACTCTGAAATGTATTTAGTCTCAGTCTCTAATGCAATGAGAAAAATAAGGTAATTCATTGCAGGTGAGTACTAAATAACCAAATGACACATCTACTACTGAAAACAAATTAAATAAATTGCCTATATTTTGGGTAATGTATGAAGAGACCTCATCCATACTCTTCATGTCTCCTGCTGCTACAGTCAAGTGAGGATAGTGTGATAAATGTATATAATTTGGGTGATTCCCAGGGGCTGGGGTGACGTGGGTGCTAAGGTTCACGGTTGACAGCCCGGAGGTCACAAGCTTGCAACCATAGCAGAAGTGTTCACAATGCAGCCCTGTCAGATTTCAAATGAATCTGTGAATTCTGCTAAATACCTTGTCTCAAGGAAAAGGGAAAGGAAGGAAGAAGGCCTGATGACTGCTGTGATTCAAAACTGCCAAGTTCTTTGAGACTATTATGCACCAACATGTATCTAGATAGCTGACCAACAGGATTAATATGCTTGGAAGCAATGCAGTTCTGAATTACCGCCTGAGCTGCTTAATAAATGTATAGCTTCAACCAGCAAATGTCAGACGTATTTTCAGCAAAACATGAATAAATGAAGCCTGGGTAATATGGCTAAATAAGGTCCCTGAGGAGTAAAATAAACCATATTATAATATAATGAAAGATGTCAATGTTCAGACCAAATAGCATATGGTGCTAACAACAGCCCCGTTCTTCACAGGCAAACTAGCTCCAGTGATAAGAAGAATACGCTGAATCTTGCACATAACTGCACAGAGCAGAATTCAGACCAATATATGGATTTACCAGTGGAGGTTAAAATTTAAAGGCCTTCCCCTTTAACATCAACCCTTGATAGAACAATTTGGGGAAAACTACAGCAAAAGAACTTCAGAGACCTTTTCTGGTCCTTTCACCTATGCTTTTCTGCTAAGAAGGTCTTCTGATTTCAATGCAAGCTCTGCTTCTATATGGCTGAATAAAATTCCTCTTCAGCTCTATTTTTAATGAAAATATAGTTAACAGAGGTCACTGAAGACAGCTGTATCCAAATACGAGGACTACATGGTCTGACTACCTTGTGCAGCCATTTCCATCACTGTGGAATGCTGATTTCATGTCTCTTTGTACTTTGTCCCAGTGCCTTCTCTAGTGCTTTTTATGTTGGGTTCACAGAGCACTTTATCTAGAGGTCACTAATGGCATACTAAGGTGCACAGAGAGGCAAAGCGATTTTCCCATGCTTATCCATCAGAATAAGAGCAGAGAAAATCTTCTGAGTTCCATCCAGCGCTCTCAACACTGCACTTCAGTGACTATGCAAGACAATGGGGAATCAGGTTTGATTTTTTGGCTGGCTACACAGTAGTCAAGAACCACCTTCCCCTTCTGAACAGCATTATGAACCCCTTCTGAATCCCCTAAGTCCCAAACTTTCTACTTAGTCAGCGCAGTGCCTCACAGCCAACATGGCAAATCTAACATACAGCATTTGGACGATTACTTCTACCGATTTCTTTTTTAGCCTTCTACGCTACCTACGGGGAGCCCCACGGACTGGGTGACATGTCCTCACAAGCTGGTTTCTGCCTGCCTGCCAGAGTTTGAGCACCACATTATAAAGACATACTGAAGCTCAGAAAATCACTAGGTCTTTGCAGGTAGGGAGTAGAAAATGTCCTTTCCTTTCCAACAGTACCAAAAGAGCAATGGTAACAATCACCACCAAGCTTATTATTTGTGTTTGAATTTGAGGCATTTGGGATTAAGCCTGTGACCAGAGGGTAACTAGAGGTAAAGGAAAAAGCCTCATAGCTATAGTTACAGGTATTTTTAAAGATCAGTTTGTTGTGCCAGGAATAAGTAAACCCATTTTCCTGCTTCTCTTGTTTGCTCAGGATACTACTGAAAATAAGATGTTTAATCTAATTTGGGAATCTTCCATCTTAAATATTTTAAATAAACATACAGATGTTCCCTCAGCATAAATCAGCATAGTCCCAGACTTCACTGGAGCTGGATCAATTTACACCACCCAGGAATCCAACCTATAGATTTTAAGCCAGTCTTCCTTTAGCCCAGGGAATACTAAGTTCTCTATCCGAATAAGCTTTTTTGAAGGGACTGACTTCTCTACCCTTTGGCTTCTGCTCCAGATATTAGAAAAATGATGTTTCCTGAACATGGTACTGTTTGCAGTCAGGGAAAAGAAAGAACTTTCTTGCCCTTCAGACATTTGAAACAGAGAGCTTGATCCTGCCCCCAGAAATGCAATGAACTGAAGGCAGGATTCAGCCCTCCAGGTGGAAAGTGACCTTGCTGCTGGATTTATAGCTAGAATTGACAAGATTGCATTTGGAGATGGGCTAAATCTTGGTGACATCTTTGAACTGAATATAAAAGGAACCACTTATAACTAAAGGTAAGAGGGCCTTATATGTCAGACCGAAACAGATTATGTAAGTATACCTATTGCTAACATTACTGAACCATATATGACAAACACAGTGATTTTTTTTAAGTACAATTTTATAAAAGAAGGTTTTATAAAAGTTTTCTTGACTAACTTCTGTTCATATGACCCACCTTTCAAAACTGGATTGTAGAATTTACTGGCAACCCCAGCACTGAGTTCAAACATTCAGGGATAAACATTCAGGCTTGGGACAGAAATTACACATGAACTAGTAAAAGTGACTGGAAACCTGCTCAAATCTGTAACACAACAGAAGTTCAGTGCACATAAAGTGCTTTCAAAATGGCCAAAACCACTTCAAGATAAACGTGAATTTGTGGATCACTTGAAAACTCAGAACATCTTAGAAACATTGGTTCACTATTAATTCAGAAAATGGCCTGTACCCAGAGCCTGATTCAGATTTGCTAATGTGAATGTCAGACAATAGACTTCTACTTTGTCTGAAAACACCTGTTGCTTCGCTCTGACTTCAGTGAGTAAACGACCCTTCCACCTCAACCATTCCATCTGTTTAATTGGATCGTATTGAATTCTTGCAGTAAGAAAATTTCATATCACATTTAAGGTAGGAAAAGTTGCCTGAGAACATACAAAAATGGTAACAGTTTAATCCAGTACTGGGTAATAAGTAGGGGTGTGCAAAGTGGGCTCTATTCAATTCGGAACAAATCAGGGACGGTGATTTGATTCATTGATTCAGATCACTGTCTCCAATTTGATTCGGCCAAATCCGAATCTGAAGATTCGATGCCAATTCAGAGAATCAGCGATTTGGATATAGACACAGCTTTAAGAGTTTTTTCCACATACCTTGAGGTACCAGCGCGGCTAGGGAATGTGAAGCTGGGGCAGATGGATCGTCCCACAGGAGTGCGGGGGGACCCTCCACATGCTCAGTGGTAAACCCAGAAGTACTTCCAGTCCACTTCCGGGCCCACCAGGGAATGCATGGGCCCTCCGCCCCACCCCCACACCCTCCCAGCTCGGTGATCAGCCACAGAGGAACCCCAGGTGCCCCCGCCATGAAGCGCCAGTCGCTGAGCTTGGGGGGAGGGGGGCGGTGCTGCATGCTCACCGGCAGACCTGGAAGTGGACCAGAAGTGCTTCTGGTGCACTTCTGGGCCTACTGCTGAGCACACTGGGGAGCCCCCCAGCTTCTGTGGGACACTCCATGTGCCCCAGCATCACAGCATTCATGAGCTGCCTGCTATCTAGAGGCAATTTAGAAAAAACATTTAAAGCTGTGTCTATGTCCAAATCTCCAAATCTCTCCAAATCAATTCGAAGGGTCCCAATTCAATTCAGAGAGATTAGAGGGTTCTCTGATTCGATTCAGATTCAGCCACCAAATTGGGCCAAATCACCACCAAATCAAATCAGGGACTGAAGCTTCACATAGCTCTAGTAATAAACTTACTTTTACAACTATATCCTGACTCATCATATGCCCATTACACACAAAATAATCTTTGTCAGGCAGATGTATCATGTATTATTATTTTACTGAATTCACAATAATATTAAGTGCAAAACGTGGTGGGAAATAGCTGCAGTAAAACTCTTCTTTCTAAAATATTTTTTGAATAACTGAGCTATGGACTGAAGGCAGATTGTTTCTCTAACCGATTCATTGTTAAACTATTTTCTAGCCAAAGAAAATGCAGGATTTTAATACAATGGTTCCAAATATGAAAAAAATGCCTGTGCTTTTTCCATGCCTTCTCTAACAAAGACATTAAGGTAAAATCTTCCCTCCCTCTTCCCCACCCCCCTCCAACAAATATTTGCAGCCTAACAAAAATTATACTTCCCCATTTAATTTCCAGTCTTTCAAAGACATATGCATATGTCTAATTTTGCATATTGTGCATAAAATAGAACATATGCATAAATATGCAGAATAGAGGACTTGATGAATAGGCAGCATTTTATCTCTTATGAATGTAGGGAATGGGGACCAAGGAAGATAGTGTTTGCCTCTGGCTGATCAGAATTTTTTTTTAACTTGGTCATTACTTGGCAGCCTCATTTTTGTTTCCTATCTTTGCCTAGCTTGAATTTTAGAAAAGCCAAGTGTTGGAAAACCGAAGAGTAAATCTGAAACCTTCTCCCCAAATATTTAACGCCTTATCAGCGATACCTTGCCTTCAGTACTTCCACAGATATAACCCACACCATCAACACAACACTAAAACAGTATTCTAATGTCACATTCCTTTGATTGCAATGTATCGGTGCCAAGAATAAAACTCACAGCTCGGCTAATTAGGCACAGAGGCATGTTAAGCAAGAAGACAGCTTCAACAAAAAGTACAGCAGCCAGCCAGGTGGAGCAATGTCCTTTTGATCTCACAGCCAGCTGAAATGCATGCCCCTGGCCCTGTGTCTCCCTCTCCAGCTGTGGAGAAGCAGTTTCAAACTTCCTCTGCACTTCCTCTTTCAAGCACTGGGAACTGAACTCTACAGACAGGATATTCACAGCCCCATTTAGTTTTAGGATATGCTTTCAGTTTCCATGGAAATTCTGTCACACAAACCTGTACTTTTCTGTACTGAGCAGGGGACCTTTCATTTGTCATGTAAACGGGTAACCTGCTTGGCCCCTTCAAATGTTAGGCAGAGCTGTAAGTGCACAGCTGAGAGGCTAATATATTTATTTTATTCCAATAGCGCTCCTGCATTTTAATAACAATGACATTCCGATTTGGCATTTTACTTGCCACATAAATTCTAAAAGTCTCTTTTTATTAGCTGCTATGGGTCTTCCGAGGACTCCTGCTCTGGAACAGCAGAAGTCAATAAAAGTAATAAATTAAATGTACCAGCCTCTCATTTTTCCCTAGTCCAGCTCTACAAATCCCCCTGAAACACTGACAACATTGAAACACTAAGCTAATGGCTTCCATTGGTGCCACTGTGAAAAAAAAGCTAGTAGTCTACTATGCAAAACAAAGAGAGTCATCTAAGCACATATACCACCTGTACGTAGCTCGCAACACAGAAAATTGCAAGTCTTTTTCTTCCAAATTATTATGTGCTGCTTAATACATGCCTAGATGGTATACTTGAGCATGAACCATCTCTCTTGACGTTCTAATGAGATCACACCATCAAGAAAATACAACAAATACACTGAAAAGATCATGTCATTAGCCCTAAAGTGTTATTGTTAGTAAAAAAGATAAAAGCTGCTTTAAAAATTGCTTAATAAGATCTCTTAACTTTGGTACAGTGGTAAAATGTTCAGTTTATTGCAGACCACTTTGAAACTACTGGAGCTTAAATTAGTTTTGTAACCTTATTTAGTGAGTGTTTACTTTCCCCGCCAACAGTACACTATACCATATTTTGAGCGTGATATATTAGTAGCCCTTCGTATTATAGCAAACCCAAGATCTTTACTGCTGATAATGCAGAGAATCCTTTGGTACTTTTTGGTAGCATAGCAACATGCTCCTTTCCTGTTTGTACAGTAGCTAGGCACACTAGGGCCTAATGTAAAATATATATAAAATGAGGAATAAATAGACAATTGTATGCCAAACTGCCACTGACAATTACCGTAATTGTCCATATAATTTGTATAAACAATCACTTATTTGCATATGCAATCACATTAATTATTCAAGCAATTATACCCACATTGCGCATAAGTTTAAAAAGCTTTGCCTATGAGTTTTACAAAAGACAAGCCAAAGCCCACATCTCTTAGATTCATGTTTCTGTCCTGCAATAGAAATGCGATTGTTTCCCAAACTGAAATTAATGGAAGCATAAATAAAGCACTTCTATTTCCTGAGTAAAGAATCATTCTATTTTTTCCCCCTTAATGAAGTACCAATACTTTCATAGAACAGAAAATGGAAAACGTGCTCTATGACTTGGAATTTTAGATTTACTGTTTAGGCTTTCTCTTGTGCAGTTGGCACAGAGTATTCAGTTGGCATCCAAAAACTCTGTTACAGCTAAGGAGTCCTACTCTTGAGACACCCAGATTTTTTCATAGAATTTCTTACTCTGTAAATTTAGTTAGAGCATTAGAAACCTCATTTGCTACAGATCTCAGAAAATCAAAATATGCAAATAAATAAAACCTCAAACATTCCACACTAGAATCATAACCAAAGAAATACCCAACATCTGCTGTTGATAATACCTCAACAGGTGGTGGAAAATCCCTTAATCTACTCATCATTAATTTAAGTTTGTGTTCTGAGAGTGTCTTAAAGTGCAGGAGGACTCTGAAAAGCACTCGGGAGTTCTTTCATGCTTGTTGCATCTCTATGATTTCTACATCACATTTGTCCGGTTTCCAAGACAAACTTTTTTCTTTCATGGTGGTCACTACAAATTCAGCCGGAAGCCAATTTGCAGCCTTTGTGCATGGTGTAGGGTTATTGGTTAAAAGTAATCATAATATAAATCACAATTATTCTGGTGATGCATCAACTGGAACTGAATCCACTTTCCTCTTTCTGTGTATGTGTAGATCCTGCACTCATCACTATGCAGGTCATTATCTTGGAGAAGTCTACGCATGGTACTGGACTCAGTCACCTCTACTATACTTTCATCCCAGTAGTTCCAATCTTCCCTCAGATTTCCTGCAATGCACAACAGCAGTTACAGAGGACTTCAGGAAAAGCTGTACTAAGAAGTGCCAGGAACAAAGTTACAAGAGGGCCCCTGAACCGAGTGCCTTCCCCTCCCACCCAAACTTCCTCAACTTTATAGGTGCCTTGGAATCTGCAGTCAGTAGAGAGGAAGAGAAAACACTTACCTCTGACTGGACCATCTAGGGGGCCTGTATGGAGGACCATTTTGGCTGAAACTCCTTCCCCCAAACCCAACTGCCCTCACTGCCCTATTGAAGATTATTTCTGCAGCAATGTGGGATCTGAGCTAATGCAAGAACAACTAGGAAGGCTGCCTTATTGTCAGCTAGGCCCACATCTTTAAAGGTATTTCAGTGCTGGTGTCCTCAGCACTGCAGCCTCACCCCCAACAGAATTGCCCAGGCTCAAGCCAGTCAACAGGTTTCCTTTACAAGGTGCAGGAGAGTTTGGTGCCTAAGGGAGGATCTTTCAAGGAGCCATCTGAGTGGGGAGCCACAAAAGTTAGCCATAACTGTAATACTAAGGTGAGGATCCATGAAAGGAGAGCAGTTTAGGCACATAAGTGTCTGAGCTGTGCACCTGACTAACGTGCCAGAGGTGGTTGTTTCCCTCCCCTTAGGATCTTCAGCCATGGAGCGTCTCTTGGAGTTAGGTTAACCAGGTCAACTCTGTACATAATCCATGCTCTAGCCACCAGAAACCTTTTTATCCCCTGTCTCTCGCTCTCTCTGTCCTGCTTTATATATCCCACATACCAACCCTAGGTTTCCCTGTGCCCCAGCCGTCTTTTGTATGGGCTTATCAGTGGCTTGCCTCAGGTCCTCGTGATGAAGGGATTACCACGTAACAGCTGTTAGTCATGCTAACCTACAGCCCTGGGCCCATTAGTGAACTAGGTCTCTCTTCCCAGGGTCTCTGGGGCTGAATTTTTGAGCCAAGACTCTGAACGAATTGTTAGCTGTG
This sequence comes from Crocodylus porosus, assembly GCF_001723895.1. NCBI lineage: Eukaryota > Metazoa > Chordata > Crocodylia > Crocodylidae > Crocodylus > Crocodylus porosus. The sequence continues at coordinate 3,361,372 of NW_017728917.1, forward strand.
AGGCACAGAAAATACTTAAACAGCTTTTGCAAACACCAACCAGCTGCAACTTAAGCTGCTGACTGGCAGCTGTGAAAATGTCAGTGGAATCTAGATGGAGGATGTAAGCACCTCAGGAGGTAGATAGGCACCTAAGTGCTTTTAAAGATCTGGGCCTAGGCCCTCTCCTCACCCCCATTTTTGTCTCACTCTCCCTTGTTGCATCTTATCATAGGATACTATTACACGTTACACTTAGCACGTGTTAGATTACAATTATTGTACGCATTAATATAATGCAGAACATTTTCGGGGAAGTCATGCTTTAATGCGTATTGCCACCTAAACTTAGATTGCAGTACCTCCCTAGAGCCTCCAGTGCCATCCCAGTTGATTTTTGGTCTTAGCCCTGGTTTTGCACCCGAGCCAGTTCTGGTGTGGTGGTGGGGCTGGGAGAGACGGTGGCACCTCACAGGAGGCAGACCTAGCCTCTTGCACCACGCCGGAGGGAGTTCCTGGCTCCTATACAGTGCCAGGGTCTCTCCAAGTGCTTACACCATCCAGCAGCCATGAGCCAGCTCCCAGGTAGTATGGGCTCTGGGACTGGCTCCTGTGTGGTGCCCGAGTCACTCCTAGGCCCCGCACTTCACAGGAGCCTTGAACTGGCTCCCTGTGGCGCAGGCTGAGCTGGGAGCCAGTTGGCTCCAGTGTGGCTTGGGGGAATGGGAGACCAACAACTACCGTCAGGCTCTTTCCCACTACTACCACCACACCAGAGTCCCCCAATTAAATTACGTCAGTGGAGCAGTCCAATGTTAGCTCCAAATGTTAGGTAAAACCACCTGGAGATACTCCTCACTGGACCAGGTATAACTTTGTTAAACCAAGATGGCACTTAACATGCGCTTTATTGCTGTAACACTAGGGCACTAGCATTGTAATGCTGTTAGGACATGCTAAGTATAGCATGCAACAATACCCATATTTAGTTGGGATACCCTTTGGAGCCCTTACCTCACTACGGAATAGTCTAACCTTTTGACCCAATTATTCTCTGTATGTTTTGTAGCAGGGGCCAAAGGCACCTGAAATAATTGCTTTTTGCATAGGCCATAATTAATATATAAATACAGAATATAATCTGGAGATCAGTCCTGAAATGTGGCACATCCAGCAGGCATTTACACCTGTTTGAAATTTAGGAATGTGATTTATCATACTGAAATCCTCCAAACTGCTTAAAATTAAGCAGATGCATAAGTGGTACGGTTCATTAGGGCCTTGAATCTTCAGCCTTGCTGGATCAAGCTTTGGAAGAGAATTATCTGTCCTCAGATACGTTTCTGATGAGTGAATCCTTAAACAAATTTAAACACTGTCAGTGCTCAGTGGTGATTCACAGGGAGGAGGAGAAGGCTATTATTTCAACCTTAGGAAAAACAAAGGCCTGAACAAGCTATGCCAATCACGTAATGAATAAAATATGAAATGGACTCTATGATGAATGAGCACTCAGCCATTCCTTTCATGTCATTTATAAAGCTGATTGCCACTTCTGTATGGCTACAGAGGATTTTACTGTAAACTGGATGTAGAGAGATGTGGGATTTGATTGAGAAATGAACAGTCTGAGAGACCTAAATGAACGTAATATTCCTAAAGACAACAATTACCAGGGAAATCAAATGGCTCACATTCTCGTCTCTGTATTTAAGTGCCCCCTACATAAATGTAATTCATAAAACTTTGACCCCCCTGGTTGTCCAGCACGGTTAATCAGTGCTATGGAAGCTGGCTGCAAACATTCATTTCTGGGACATAGTGCACAATGTTCGTAGTTATGGTATTTTAATTACCATTTATCAAAGAAATAACCCATTATGTCACTATAATAGAGCTAAAGGTTTAATTTGAGCAACGATAAAAGGTATCAGGGTCCATGGAAAATAAACAGTAGCTTTCTGTCTGTTTGGATTCACAGGGGATGTGGCTTGTTGGTTTGAGTGTTAATTTCTCCTACACATTTAAACTGGTTATTAAGTATGTCAGCTAAGGACCGTGTGGTCATGCTCTAATGGAGTCAGGAGGTGTGAAAATAGACCTATTTCAGTAAAGCATGAGGCAACATGCGCATAGGGTCATGCTATCGCCTCATGAAAACATCATAAAATGATACGTCTTTAAAGACTTCCTGTTACAGAAACTTTGTCCTGATGGCTGCCAAGATTCATATAGCCAGTGTCATCCAGGCTTTTATCTCAGAAGTAGAATATTATTCCCTGCCTTTTTAGCATTCCAAATTAAGAGGGGTCTTTTTTTTTTAATATCCCATTATACAGAAGTGCCAAAAAGAGCCATTTAGAACACTTTGCAATTCTATTATTTTACATTCTGTCATGCTATCAGTCGTAGACTATGTGCTTTTTGCTGCCTGTAGGCTATCTCGAGTATGCTTATTTGTACATACGGATGCACTGAGCAGGAGTGGGTGTACAAGGCATGCTTTATTCAGTGCTTCCAGGCAGTGCACAAGTGGCAATATAGAGATGTCTTCTGAAGATGTCAGCAACTAGAGTTTATATTTAAGACTGAAATCAGAGACATCAAAACACTGCAAAATACACAGTTGATCACCATCCTGTGTTGACAAGGAGATGGGCCAGAGAGCAAGGCGGCTTATTGGTCTCTTATGATCATGACTGCCTTCTTTGGGAACAAGAACAATGTACTTCTGCTCTAAAGCATTGTAGATACTAGTTAATGGACAAATCCTGTGGGAGGTCATGAAAAAAAAATCTCAACGGTCTTTTTCTTTTTATTTCATAGAAAAAAACAAAAGGGAAAAATCCATCACATTGCCAACATGTCCACTTAAGTAAAAGAGATGAGTGGGAAAAATATTAATTATAAAATACTTTGAAAAGCTTGCCTTATTAACCATCTGTAATGAGACTTTTGCTTCCTTTGTTGCTGGGAAAATTAAGGCAGCCTTTTTATTTATCTATTTATTTATTTGCTATTGTGGAATTTTTTGCTATATGATTGTTAATGCTACCATGACTATGCATCTCAACAATAACACTGCTCTGAATTCAGATAGCAGAGATTCATGTTCTCCAAAAGGAGAATAGTAGCATTTGCTGTGCTGGAATACGCTTGAAAGGTGAGCCTTTGTTTTGCTGTGTTCATAAAAATATCAAGGGGTTTTTACCATTACTAGCATTTTCAGCAATTTATTCTGAGTTGGTCTGCTCAATAGTTAGGCTCTATCATTAATAAAGTGGTATTGATTTACAATATTGATAATGAGGTTTACAGCTGTAATGGTAATGTTATAGTTCGATATGGTGTGCAGTATGACACACAGTTTGTGGCCAGATTCCCATCCAAATGACATTAGCACAGGTTCATCAAAATCATTGGAGCTGAATGTTTTGCACTAGATGGGAATCTGATCCTAGAGGTTCTTTCAAAACCACATGTATGAGATTCATGTATTGTACTGTCAAGACAGATTTTCTGTGATCTCTTAATGCTGAAATAAATCAGTTATTCTACAAAAGCATTACAGTATAGACAGCACAATGTAGACGCAATGGGAATAAATCACTGAAACCTAAAAAGGGAAGTGAGTCCCTGAGAGAGCCCATAATAGAGTAATTTTCCCTCCGAGAAGGAGATTCATAGAGCGACTCCAGGTTTTTGTTTGTTCATTTGGTTTTGTTTTCAAATTTTCAGACAGTACCAAAAACGTTCATCTCAGTTCACAGCCCACTAAGTTCTCCACAACTTAAAGACAATGAGATAGATGGATTGGGGGTTTCCTGATCAACAAAACTGTTTTTCTTGCAGCTTTTTCCCAGAACTGGAGATCCAAAGACCCTTTTCCCCTCTCTACCCTCAGAAGTTTTGAATTTCAGAAGTCTTTGTTATAGGAAGAGCTAGAAGAAGCTCTCCCTAGCAGGGTAAATCCAGAGTTCTGCATTTTAATATTGGTAAACAGACAGAAAAATTAGGACCCGAAAATGCTAGTTTTAATGAAAAAAATACCAGCCTATCCATTTCGATAGGAGTATTTATCTTAAGGAACAGTTGTGAATACAGTTCATAAAAGTGTACTAGAATTAATGACAAATTGGAGAATTTGGCTGCCTATACACATGCCTGAGGACAATTTTAATTAGAATGGTACTTAGACAGCCAATCAAATTAAAATGGCTCTCCATCACATGTATTAAGCCCCTGGGCATTTCAAAATGGCTGCAGGATAGTTTATCAATGGGGTTTAGATAAAGTGCCCTTGCAGCCATTTTGAAATGCATGGTGACTTGTTACACATGACAATGAGGTGATGCTGGAGTGTTCTAATTAGAATGTGAATGAACATATCTATATGCAACCTTTAACTGTTCCTATATTATCCAAAGAGAGTGTATCATTGTGAACACGAAGGCCAGGTATAGACATTACACTTTTACCATGATAATTGATTGGAAACAGGTTTGTACCCACAGCAGAACAGAAGTTTGGTGCACAGACTGGTTTAAAAATGGTCGAACCCAGTCTAAGATTTCCCCACCACCACCAAAGGGTGAATGTGTGTTCTGTTTGCTACCGATTTAAACTATACCATGAATGTCTGTTCTGTTTGCTACTGATCTAAACTATACCACTTACAGAAAACTGTGTAACTGAGATGAATTCTGCCTTGGGCTTTTTGAATGTCTGTACCTAGCCAAGCAATTTACTAGCCAATTTGACTTCTATTCTCAACATCTGCAGTTTCATCCAGAATCCATGCTAACTGAATTCCAAACTGCTTCAATTGCACAGAATCCATGCTAATTGCACTACGTTATGGCTACCTACTTTACAGGTCTATGTAAAGCTCCCGGGAACAGATAATGCTGAAAATACTATTGAAGCACTGCATAACAGAAGTAGAAGCACCGTGACTCACCTTTTCATGCATGATCCCTAAGCATCCACATCAGAGCAGGAAAACTATTGTTTTTTTGAATGTGCATTTTCTATTGGCAGGGTGCTACTTATTTTCCCCCAGTGTTTAATCACTCTACCACACTCTACTTGCTCTGCTGTGTCAGTTTGGAAGCGGGAACCTTCTTTTCCTGATTGCTCACAACAGGAGGGTTATTATTAGATACATCTTTGTTCAGGTTGTTTGCTAACAGTCTGCCTGTGAACAGAGTGTTTGTATTCTCTGCAGAAAGCTTAAAGTTGAAAAGTATTGGTTCAGGGTTTTGAAACACAAGATAAAGTTATTTATGTGAATTTCTAAGCAAATATACTCCCTTCCAAAAGCACAGTTGAGATTTTACTTCATTTAGTTCAACAGAAAGAAACTGGGGGATCTGTAGGCCCTACTCATACTAAGTTAAAATGCCCCTTTCCCCTGTCATTCCTGGCTTCAGAACATAGATTTCGTCCAGGCCTTTGCTGCATATTCAGGACGCCTGAATACAGTAGCTGTTTTGGATATTTAGAGGGAAATGACCTGGTCCTTTATGTGTACTGTAAGCTTTCAAATTAAAATCCTTCTGACAGAAATTCCTTTGAAAATCTGATTAATAGATTCCTAGATTTTAAGGCTGGAAGAGACCTTGGAAGATCATCAGGTCCGGCCCCCTGCACCAGGCAGGAAAGACAACTGGGGTCAGGTGACCCTAGCAAGGTGCCCATCCAGTCTCCTCTTGAAGATTTCCAGGGTAGGTGACCGCACCATCTCTGGAGGGAGCTTATTCCAGTGTGGACACCCTGGTTGTGAAGTAATTTTTCCTAACGTTGAGACTGAAATGGTCTTCCAGGAGTCTGTGACCATTACTCCCAGTTTTTCCCAAGGGTGCCCTAGTGAACAGTTGTTCACCGAGCCCTTGATGTACACCTCTGATGTAGCAGTAAGCTGCTATCAGGTCCCCTCTTCTCTTTTTCAGGCTGAAGGGTCCCTGATCCCTCAGCCTTTCTTCATATGGCTGGTCTCTGATCATACAGGTGGCCCTTCTCTGGACTCTCTCAAGCTTTACCACATCCTTGTTAAAGTGTGGTGCCCAGAACTGGATGCAGTACTCTAGCTGTGGTCTCATCAATGCTGAGTAGAGTGGGTGAATCACTTCTTTGGTTTTGCTGGAAATGCATCGATTGATGCACTCCAGGGTATTGTTGGCCCTGCTGGCTACCGCAGCACACTGCAGGCTCATGTTCATACTGTGGTCAATTATTACTCCCAGGTCCCTTTCATTCATAGTGCAGGTCAGGTTGGTGTTGCCAAGCCTGTAGCTATGTAGGGGATTGTTCATCTCCAGGTGGAGCACTTTACATTTCCCAACGTTAAACTTCATCTGGTTCTGCTCCGCCCAACTTTCAAGCCTCTCTAGGTCCAGCTGTATCTGCAGCCTATCTTCAAGCATAACCATGTTTACCTATAACTTGGTGTTGCCCGTGAACTTGGCCAGTGAGCTCTTCACCCCTATGTTCAAATCACTGATGAACATGTTGAATAGCACTGGACTAAGCACTGACCCCTGTGAGACACCACTGGCCACTTCCCACCAAAATAACATCCATTCATTAGAACGCTCTGGGTCCTGCCCCACAGCCAGTTTCCTAACCACCCAACTGTCTCATAGTTAAGTCCATAGTCTTCCAATTTTCTTGTGAAAACATTGTAGGGTACCAGATCAGAAGTTTTTTGAAAGTTGAGGTATATAATGTCAGCCTCCTCTCTCTCATCCAGGTGGTGAGTCAGCTGATCACAGAAGGAGATGAGGTTAGTAAGACAAGACCCTCCCACAATGAAGCCATGCTGGCTGTCATTCAGAATCCTATTTTCTGCAAGCCTATCGCACATAGACTCCTTAATTAATATTTCCAGGATTTTCCCAAGGATAAAAATTAGGCTAATTGGCTTATAGTTACCTTGGTCCGCCCTCCTCCCCTTCTTGAAGATGGGCACAACATTGGCCCTCTTCCGGTCTTCAGGGACCTCCCTGGAATGCCACAAGTTTTGGAAGAGCTCTTCCAGGTGTTCCACAATGACTTCAGCCAGCTCTTTCAGCACTCTCAGAAGTTCATCCGGACCTGCTGACTTAAATAGGTCCAATTGCTTTAATTGATCACACAGCAGTTTTACAGCAGTAGTAGGAAGGCAGTCATTTGAACCCTGCTCATTCTGTACCCTAGATGGCATGATTTTATCCTTGGCCTGGTGGAAAACTGAAGCAAAGCAGTCATTCAGGAATTCAGTTTTCTCCTGAGTGCCAGTGACTAGCTGCCCTGAGTTGCTGAGCAACGGTACACTTTCATTCATTTTCCTCCCATTTCCTATGTACCTCAAGAAGGCCTTCTTGTTGTCCTTGTTGTTCCCATTACTAATTTTAGTTCAGTCAGTGCCTCAGCTTTTCTAATATGATCCCTGCAAGTGTGGGCCATAGTGATATAGTCCTCATTGGGGGCTGTCTCTAGCTTCGATTGACTGCACACGTCTTTCTTCTTTCTTAAGAGGACCATGATTTCCCTGTTCAGCTAAGATGGCTTCCCAGCCTTTTTACTGCATTTCCTCCACATGGGAATGGACTTTCTTTGTGCTTCAAGGATCGTGTCCTTTAGGTACGACCACTCTTCGTGCACTCCTTTCACCTTCGGTCCCTGGCCTCTCAGCACATTCCCTACTAGTGACCTGAGCTTGTTGAAGTTTGCATTTTTGAAGTCCAAAACTTCAAGCCTGCTCTCCAATTTGTCTGCCTTGCAACAGACCATGAACATAATCACTCAGGCTGCCCTCTATGTTTAAGTCGGTCACCAGGTCATCTCCTTTTGCCAGGACCAAGTCTAGAAGAATGTTACCCCTGGTTGGCTGTGCACCTCCCGAGTCAGAAAAGGCACTTTGGTGCAGGTCAGGATGGAAAACTGGTCAGGATGGGCAAAACTTTTATCTAAAAACACACCTGAAATCATTCAGACAAAGCAATCAAACTTAGAAGGAGGGGGGTGGCAGAGAGAGAGAGAAAGAATATAAGCACCTCAATCCTAGGCCAAGAATATGATTAAACTGATGAATAGGCAGCATGACATCAAAATGGATGGAAAGCAATGTGCTGATATGTAGCCAAGAAACTACACAAATGCAATTAAATATGAATATTTAGCAAAGGATTTTTAGTTGGGACAATGAAATAATCATCCATTTTGTGCTCTTACGCTTACAATTACGGTAATCCGTCCCTTACCTCCTATACCATCTCAAGATGTGCATCGTTTAAATGTTTAAAAGAAGAAGAAGATGATGACAACATTATGGTAGAATCAGGTAGTGTGCTAGCTTGTGCTGATAGAAAAAAATAAAAAGTCCACTCCATCTGAAATAGATCCAGACGTGTTTTATTTACAAAAGTTTAATCATATTTCGGTAACCTGTAGATTACAAAATCCTGTCAACAGGATAGGTACTAATTAGCCGGTCATAATTAGCTGGCTTGTAAAAGTGATATTTTGCTTTAGAACAGCTTTAAGAGGAGAAGAGATTCCATGACCTGGTTACTAGAGCTCCACTGCCTGAGTAGTTTAATTAAAGACCTCTTTTCCCTAATTTACTACAGGTTTAAAATAAATAAATGTGGCAGTGGGTAAAACTGTGCCAGGAGCTTCTGAACTAAGAAGGATAAACAACATTTATTATGGAAGCCCAGAAGGATGAGATAGACTATTAGGCTGAGAACTGAATATTTAACATTTGATACTGAAATAACATTTCAAATGCCAGAATGAGCCATGAAGTAAAGCAACTCCCTCACTGCTGCCTGAATGGAAATGCTGCTGTTAGTGCCAGGCAGTTGGTTTTAAAATTAGAGTGGACCAGGAAATAAGAGGGGTGTGACTTCACCATTGTACTCCTCCTG
>NW_017728917.1:3370362-3392429 GCF_001723895.1 Crocodylus porosus
CCCCCCCCCCAAAGATCTACCCCAGTTCCATCAGTATTCTACAGCAATTGACAACTGCAAAAAAAAAAAAACTAATACATATTCCTGATGTTAAGTATGGAATGCTTTCAGTTTTGGAGTTCATAGAATCATAGAAAATTAGGGTTGGAAGGGACATCAGGAGATCTTCTAGTCCAACCGCCTGCTCAGAGCAGGACCATCCCCAGGTAGATCATCCCAGGCAAGGTTTTGTCTAGCTGGCTTTTGAACACCTCCAAGGATGGAGATTCCACAGCCTCTCTGGGTAACCTATTTCCATTCCAAAGTTGGATCCAGGAGGAGTGCAATGGTGAAGTCACACCCCTCTTTAATTCCTGGTCCTCCCCAAACTTAAAACCTAGTGCCTGGCACTAGCAGCAGCCTTTTCATTCAGGCAGCAGTGAGGGAGTTGCTTGACTTCATGGCTCAAAATAATCCACCTGATTCCTTCTAAACTCTTCATTCCACAGATGTTCACAAACCTCTCTCATTTTTAATGGTCTTTAATGATTCAACCAATCAAGCTGTCCTTTCTTCAGCAATTCTGCTGTCTGCTAGCTGCTCCAGGTAATATAGTTCCTTTTTCATAGCCCTGAAGACTTTTTTTAGCTCTAGGTAGAAATATTACCGCAGGTATGGAAATTTTAACTCGGGTGACCACTAACTCAGGTGGGGAAATAACTTTCAGTGAAGCATTGGATGCTCTGTCAAGATGCTCAAGAAGGTTAGATTTTGTTCCATGAATCTGAAAGAGATGTAGGTCTAATGACTATAGACTAATGAAAACACCTTATGATTATTTTTGCCTAGTCTGTTGTGGTTTTATACATCCTATATAGTTTCATAGTTGACAGGGTCGGAAGGGACCTGCGCAGACCATCAAGTCCGAACCCTTGCCATGGGCAGGAAAGAGTACTGGGGTCAAATGACCCCAGCAAGGTGATTATCTAGCCTCCTTTTGAAGACCCCCAGGGTAGGAGCCAGCACCACTTCTCTTGGAAGTTGGTTCCAGATCCTAGCCACCCTGATATGAAATATCAACTTAATGCACATTCCAATAAAGCTTTATTTATTTATCTATTCATTCATTCATTTTCTTTGAACTTAAACTCAATAATATAGCCCTGGCATCCTAGCTTATTGGTAAAGCCTCCAATTTCTTTTTAACCGCAGAAAATTGTGGCGTGTTATGTGATGATGCTCTAGCACTGCTCTACAGTCCCCATTTCAAAATCCTAGATCTGCCCATGGATATAACCCAACTTTTTGAGCAAGAACTATGAATGATTGAACAGTCCTGTTCAAGAAAGAGAGTCAACTACATGGTACAGTACAAGAAGATTTTTTTAAAGTCCTAAAATAGCTTTGAAAGCTTCACACTTTATATGTGCAAACAAAAGTTTTCATTTCAGTATCGTAAGGAAATGAGGAAGCACCAACTATGTCACCTTTCAGACTGTATATTCCTTTTCTTTTTTCCTCTTAGCCTGTAGCTTGTATGTTCCCTTCAATTTTCTTTTCCTTGTTTTCCAATAATCTTCCAGATATAACTATTTATGTCATTGTTACTTTGCACTGAAAATTAACTTATGGCAGCATTAAAAAAAAGGCATGTATTCAGGATATGGGGAGTAAAGATCAAAATCACTCATCTTTTCTCTCTATTATAATTTAATTATGATGTACTCATAAATAAAAGCATTTATATAAATGTATTCACTGAACAGTAATATACTATATTAATCTGATATTTCATGGTTTGAAAATAATGTCCCAAATTGTACTTTTCTTAAGATTTTTGTTTCTTTTTTACTGTGAAATAAATTGGAAGTACCATCACCACATAAATGTGATATTAAGTAAAAAGAATAAGGAAATCTCTCAGCTAGAAATAGGAGAGTCCATGAGGCTGGTAAGCACTCGCAAAGAGGTCATTAGGGTACTTCAGCTATACTAGAAAGGTTTTTATCAGAATGGCTTATTAAAAGTAAGAGTCTTTATGCACCCTCTTTAGATTCTAAGAGTGGTGTTTCAAATATCAACCAATGTGTCACATAGTTTGTAGGCTCTCAGAAAAGAGGGATGACAGTAGAGAGCTTTAAATTCACCCTGGGAACACGACGATCCAAAGATAGAAAAGGATTAATGGAGGCTTTTTTGTCTCTTAGAAGTGGAGAAGGTGTTGAGAGTGAAAGTGCCATGGGGCTTTTGCTTCTCTCTCTCTCTCTCTTTTTTTTTTTGTTTTTTTTTGTCCTTGAAGCTGTAGTGGAAAAGCAGAATCTTATAAGTTTCCAGAAATCTTCTTCATTCCTTGTAATAAGCTCATGATCCATCTCATTGGCTTTAATGGGACTACACAGGATTGAGGTTTTCAAGATTAATAGAAGAGATGAAAAGTGGTACAGGTTTGTACTTATTAACTCTTGGAAAATATGACAAAGGGCAGAATCCTGGCTCTGCTGATGCCCGTGGGTGTTTTGTTATTGATTTTAGTAGGCCCAGCAATTCACTCTTGGTGTCAAGCACAGACCAGCTAAAGCTAGTTACAGGTTTCATTCATCAGCCATTCTAATTGGAGCTCTTTCCTGACTTACCTGTAAAATACTATTGGCAGTAAAGACTAGACAGTGAAGTCCACTCATAATTGACTGGCTTATGAAAGTGTGTGTACTTTTTAGTCTTTAACGTGCCTATGCCCTGCCCTGCCTATACCCTAGAAAGCTAAGTGCCATGCCTAGGGGGAAGGGCAGAGGCATGGTACTTCTCCGCTATGTTAATAGCTTCTGCGCAAGTTAAAAAACAGGGAATCAGGAGATGCAACTACATATAAACTTTAGATTCATAGGTCTGAAAAACAGAAAAGATAGTTGTGATCATGTAGGTTGAGCTCTTGGACCCAGCCCTAGAACTGAACTTTCCATAGGAGTAATTTCTGGAATACAGTGCATAAACATCTTGGGTAAATTTTTTTAACCCTACAAAGTTGATTTTGCTTAAGTGACTTGGGCACTTTGGATGGATTGTTGAAGGTATCTGGGCACCTAAATATACAAATAGGCATTTAGTAGGATTTTCCAAAGTGCACTGAGGGCCAATTCCCATTGATTTCAAAGACAGTTCAACACTTTTCTACATCTTTAGGTGCCAAATTCTTTACAACAACCATTGTTAAGGGATAGACTTTTAGAGTGATGTAACCATGATGATCCAGGAATTATGCAAGAAACAAGGGATTTTGGAGGGGAAGGTTGATATCGTTTATTGTGTTTGCTCCAACAGAAGATATCAGTCGAAAAAAATCTTCTTCCCTTAACAATATAATTCTCATAAAAGTCAATGAGAGTTTATACGCATGCTCCAGGAGGTGTGTTTGGGGGAGATGAGGGTAGGGGCGGGGGACACATTAATTAGCACAGCTCCGAAAGCCATGTGTAGCAGTGCCCCCACGCTAAAAAATGGAGGTGGGGCACTTTGAGCTAAAGCTCATCAAGCAAGCTTTAGTTTAAAGCACCCTACCACCAGTTTTCAGTGCGGGGATGCTGATACATATGATACTGAGGGCTACTGTTCATTTCCATGCTCCAGCAGATGCAATTAATCGATTCTGCTCCAATGCAATGGAATTACAGTGTGTTGGAGCAGGCTCCCTGCAAGTGTATAGGAGTCCATTGAGATTTAGACTTGTAAGCATCTTAGTTACATTTGAAAAAAGGACCAAAAGTAAAATTTTTCAAAAGAGACTAAATTTGAACTAGAACCGGAAGGTTTGAATGGTCATCTTCAACGGAATACCGTTTTATCTGGACTTGGGCTGATTCATTCAAGTGAATCATTCTCGGTACAGCTACAATTAACCAATCAAATCAATAGTAGTTTTCAGCAGATTACAGCCCTGACATGTACCATTCAGAATGGTGGGGGCAGGGCGGGTGAGAATCCTTCATTAAAATGTTAGTAGAAGCAATGGCAAGAGCTAATCAAAGTTGGCAATTGTGTGTAAAACCCTCATTATTTAGACGCTGGTAAAAAAACCTGAAATTGTACCAGGAAAAACATTTTTAATGCTTCCTTTCTCAATACACAAAATTAAAGGACAGTTAATACAGAACTTACTAGTCATACTTGTCCCATAATGTTGACCAGAACAGATTTCTTAAATGAATTTTTAATACCTTGAAACTTGCTTCAGTTTTTAAAATATCTCCTTATCACAATATTGTCAGGGTCTAGCATGAGAAGGAATCAAACTGAATGGAAAGAACCCTAGAAGGTTTGTATGATAACATAACCAGTCTGCCTCCTCTCATCCTCTCTGTACATATGCAAACGTGTATATATGTAATGAATATACTCTCGTAGATATGTGTTATCTGTAAAGGTAGCTTCCAAGTTTTAGAGCTGCCTAAAATTCTAGGTCACAAGACCAAAGTACAAAAGGCAAATTGCTTTATGGCCCATTTTTAAGGTAATCTAATGTCCTTAGATTATAGATATGGACAAAAAAAAATCTAGAAATTTGCCTTCTGACAGATATTTTGTATTTTTGTTTTAAAAAAATACATAAAGATCTTCAAGTATGCGTTCACACTTTGTACATTTAAGAATATAAAAACAAAATACAATTACTACGTGGACCTCTTATACATCTAGCACATTAAAAATGCATATTATAGAAAGCATAGTATTATATTTGTATTTTCAAGTCCAGGCTAATTTTTAACATAGGCACCAAGAGGTTATCTAGACCAAAGGACCCTGTAGCCCAGAACAAGTCATTACCAACTTTTGCCAATTTTTACTCTGCACTTTAAATACATGATCCATTGATATCAGTGTAGAGAAAGCAGTAGTGGTTTGATGTAGTGCACTCTTCAGTGACACTGAAGAAAAAAGAAAAATAGTCCCACTAGTGCCATTTTGCTGAAGCAGATACAAAATTGTGGGGTAGGAAGTTACAGAAAAGCAATTCAGTTGAAACAGTTACTGTATGGAAGATGCTGTGAAACTAAACTATTTTCAGTTTCCATCTATAATGTTTAATATCATCCTAAGAAAGATTAAATAAGAGCCACCATTCAACATCTAGCTGTTTGTACAAATGTCCAACCTACACTGGCATACCTGTATTGTGCATTTACTCAAAATAAATGACAACCATGGCTCAGAGATTATATTTAGGCTGAGATTCTATCCCAGACATCCCACGTCTCTCCATCTCAGAATCATCTCTCATCAAGATGAACTACTACATAAATGTATTACTATCATTTCAGGGGTGGAATTAGATCTACACAGCTAACTATGCAGAGATACTTAAGTGGTAAAGTCCTGCAATTTTTTGGAGTGAGCAGAAAGACGGTCACTTTGCTGGGGTCACCTGACCCCCAGTTATCTTTCCTGCTTGGTGTGTGTGGGGGGGTGGGGTGCACCTGGTATATAATATATTAACAGCCATCATTGTGGTTTAAGTGGCCAAAATCCTTACCTAACTTCTGTGAATGTGAGGACACCTGGGCTCACTATTACTTGTAAAGGTCTTCGAACATCTTGAATGACAAACAGTATGTCCATGAATATATTACACAGTTTTGGACCTCCCTAGCAATATTTTCAGCTCTATTTCGTGAGACTCTATTATCATTATGGAAACGCACTGGAATCTTAAACCCAAACTGAGCCCCGTTTGTAAGAAAGTCTGCTGGGGCAAAGAGAGCCGTCTGCTTCCAGAGTTGAAATCTTGGGGTCAGCTTGCAACAAAACAAACAGGAGGGAGAAGGTGTTAGAAGTAAGGTAAGGTTTTTACTCTATTTTGTGGGAACTAGCATTCCTCTTTCTGAGCAGTTATTACCTCTTGCCCAACCACCTGACTCAAACATGGCCAAAACTGAAATAGACTGCTTATATAAACTTCAGTCAAATACCTATTACTATTTCCCCGCAAAATCTTATAGCTACAAATCTCTGCTATGTGGTAAAGTTGACACAATTAAGATTGGCAGCTGCCACTGGCCTTCTAAGGCAAGGATTGTCTTTCAAAGGCATCTAAACTCTGTGCCTGGCAACATAAAAACATGCTCTGAAATTATATTAATATAACACTGTGAATTATGCCACTCGATCGCTGAACACAGGACACGATGCAATCACAAAAGGAGGTATAATCTTCCTTCTGGAATAATTATTATTTTCTTGTTCCTTGAAGTGAGGTATCAGTTAAACCCCAAAACCACATCTAAACAGAAATCCACATCTAAACCATAAGCTGGGGAGGGATCCTGCTTTAGACCTCCAAGGCTTTAGACGCAGGAGTCAGACAAATGTGACCTGACATGCCACAGTGAAGCCTGTCAGATTTCTTCCTAGGCACTTTCAGTCTGACCTTGACATTTTAATAAGGAATGGAATGAACAACCAGTATAAAAGCCAACAAGGAGGAACCCGGTATAAACAAGCAGACATTTCTACTGTACAGCTATAAACAGGAAAGTGTGTTAAACTTATCAAAATCACAAAACATAAGCCAGGGCATAAGCTGTTTAGGTCAGGACCACCTTTTTTGTTCTGTGTTTCTAACACTCTTCTGTCCAGTCCCAGTCAGTGAGTGGAGCTGATGAGCACAACTCTAGTTCAGATAATAAATACTGATTTAGTGATAAAATAAAAAACAAGAATCGCATGATGATTTGTGTAGGGCCTGATTTCATATCCATTGAAGCTTGGACGTATCTTTTAAATCGACTTCAAGGTACACTCCCATTTAGGCCCACACTTACCCTGATAACTTTGCTTGCTGCTGATGAGCATAGTTTTTCTTCTTTAATGATACACTTATAATCTACCGTACAAAAGCAGATATAGACCTTTCTTTGACTGAGGATGAATGGGGCATGTCATGATAAAGCCAGATTACTAAAACAAAACATGAATATTAAGCAAGCCCTTGTGCAAATAGAGACCAAGCTTCAGCTGGTATAAATTTACTTTAATGAAGCTATGACAGTTTATACCTGCTGTGGATCTGCCATTTTAGGCTTATGCTATTGGTCCATTAATGTAAAATATTAAGTGACTGTATTCTTTTATATGTTCATGACAACGCAATAAGGAGGGGTTTATTGCGATGGTCAGAGCACTGTCTATCTAGAGCACTTACTTGCTGTTAGTCAAGTTCTTCTGATGAGCTGTGATATAACAGAAAATCATGGTTAAAGGGATTAAAAATAGCCAAAGCTTTGTTTTTGTAATAAAAGCAACTATTAATGTGGTAGAGTTTTTTCCCCCTCCAAAATCAAATCCAAGACAATGTCCTTCGCTACTTTCCAAGATGGTCCATTGCACTGATCCTGAAGTTTGTGATCTAGGGGTTTAAAATAGAGGGAATATTTTTTTTTAATTCTTCAGCCAGATTTTTAAGCATATTTAGTCATTTAAGATCTGCATGCAGGTCATTAGGGAACTGTCCCAATTTTCAAGAGAGATCAGCAGGAGGCATCTTTGAATATGAAATCAGTGAAGTAGTGATGACCCAGCCCTCTTAAAGTCAGGTCCTGTTAAGATGTCTCTCTGATGACCGCAGATTCACTACTGCAAATGCCCAGAATCATAGCCCATTTTGAACATTTAGAGCAGGGTCTTCAAGATGTCCCTGTGCTTCCTGAACTACATAAACAAAGAAGTGAGAATACAGACTATCATCTAGCTACGGCACTTTTCATAAACAAACATTCAGGCACACTCAATTTAAATTTGCAAAATGCTACACAGAGACTGAGATAGTCATAAACCCCCAAATCTCACTGTGCTTTTCTACGATCATTAGGTTTTAGTCCAGCTGTGCTAACAACATGGACAGTGTTCTGTTAAGTAAGTCTGTAGCAAGGGCAGAAAACGGGAAATGTCACGTATAACAGGCAGTGTGGGGAGGCAGTTAGGAAGGCCAACCGCACCTTGTCATGCCTCCACAGATGCATCTCGAGCAGGTCCAAGGAGGTGATCCTCCCCCTCTGTGCGGCACTGGTCAGGCCGCAGCTGGAGTACTGCGTCCAGTTCTGGGCAGAAATTTTGATTTCAGGGTCTGGTTTTTATTTGCTTATTTTAAACAAGTGGGGCTTCCTGTGCTGCTATACTTAATACAAGTAAGCTCCTCTTTCTCAGGAGTTTATCCCCTAGTCACGTCAGTGTTGCACTGGTTAATAAAACTGAGCTATGGGAAATGTTGTTGCTCTCGTTCTAGGGTAGCTATAAGAATACAGTTAAAGTATTTGAGAGATTATTTATATTAAAAAACAATTAAAAGCAATTAGGCCACTACAGCAGCTAATTTCTTTTACTACTTTTTTAATACAAGGTAGAGTGCTTAACAAGATGAAGTACTTGAAAAATTACCTGCTGCACTGGGCTCTACAGATGGTTTTGAGACTTGGACTTCATACCTATACAAACCAGTAAGACAACCCCCCTTGTACTGTGTGCAGGAAACCTGATCTTGGCTCCAGTCAGGCCCTTCCTCTCTTTCCAAGTATGTGGGCAAGCAATGAGTGGGTGCAAAACTGACTCTATCACACCCCTATCTTTTCACCCTACCCCCCCCAACAGTAACAGGTTAGGACAGGCTGCCCATAGCCACAAATCATCCAACTACAAGCTTCAAATGACAGAAATCCTTGGGGTATTCCAAGAGTTTTTAGTTGGTCTAATAAAAGATATTGCCTCTGACCCAAGAGCTCTGTGTATCTCAAGAGTTTTATGCACCTTTTGCTCATGGCATTGCCTAAAGTGCATGCAGTCTTATATTAATAAAGATGTTTTATTAATTCTTAATTATGTGCGACAATGGGTTTCTTCTTCTTTGTAGCTGAGAAGAGGAGAGCTCGGGGGACTGTAATATACACCAGCACTACTGTCCTGCCCCCCTGGAAACTGGTGTTATTCCAATCTGCCTTACTTTCCTGTAAACTTTTCTATTTTAAAACAATCAGCTCATCTCAGTTAAGCTTATTTGAATCCCACACCAAGTCTGTGCCTTTATGCTTGGGAACCAATCAAACAGATTAGTTATCTGTATTTTAATAGGTTCCCTAGTGTCATGGTATTTCAAAGACAGTGGAGCCCTGGAAACCATTAACAGCTCTGGGAGCAGATTAAGGTGTTTCCTCCCCTTCCCCCATTTTATTTAAAATTCACTTTATGAGCAGAAATATTGTCCTGAGGGGAAAGGAGAGATATTTAATCAAATAACATGGGTTCTCTAGCCTTTAAACCTTTTGCTTTGAGCAAACTGACTGGATAAAGTTATTACTGAAATCTCTTCAAACATACCATCTGGGTTTTCTGCTGTCCATACAGGAGTTACAAGTTATTTTCTGTCTTTTGAAAAAATGTTTATGTGCGAGCTTCCTCATATTTTCCTGCCTAAAACAAATAGTGCTTGCTGGGGGGGAAGACCTGTTCATGCCTAAGGCTGCAATTCAGTACAGCACCTAAACACATATTTAAATGCATCTTTATTGAAGGAGCATTTAAACACATGCTTAACTAAAGGCACATGTTTGAATATAGTGACTTCGAACATATGATGAAATGCAGTCCTCAATAAAGATTGGGAACTAACAGAGTTAGCTGAAAGATTAAAGGGTCTACAGCTCATGTCTTGGGAATATAGTTATGTATACATCCCATTCATTTTCTCCTAAAATTTTTACTGCTTCCAAAAGTTGGACATAAAAATACATTCAGGTTATTCAATTTTCTGCTTATATATTTATGTCATGATACATTTCAACATATCTGTTAAGCATTAGGACAGTACATATTCAATGCATTGATCTGAATCTAGTCAAAATGATCTTTGGAAAAAATACACATGCGCAAGACACTTCCTCACCCAAATATATTAAGATGCAGGTAGGATTTATACAAGCACCAAAACCGGAAATTCAAAATGATAGGGCCAACTGAAACTAGAGCACAAACAATGTAAATGTGCCTGCTAAGTGTGGGGCAGCTGTGTATCACCAAGCAAGTAATCAGAAGGCACTGTGACCCTGCGTAGAAATTTACTGATGCACAAAGAGAGGGCAAAGAGTTAGGTTTCCATTCAAGAATAAGCAGGATAGTATTTCTAAACTTTTCTGACGTTCCCAAAGACATTGATGGATCAAGTCATAGGGGAGAGTGAAATCTATTGACTACATCCTCTCGAAAGAGAATTCCTCTCAAAAACGGGCAAAAAAGGCAATAAGTTTCAGTCCTCAACAAATCCTCAGAAAAGTATACTGCATAAGGGAGAATTAAGAACTTAGTGGCTGAGTAATCCTATGACAAACTGATAGTTTAGGGATGGAAATCAGCTGTGTAAGACAGAAAGAGCAAGATCTTGAAAAATGAGAGATTTCCTGTTCAAGTGAACAAAAAACTCAAAGGAGGCAGCTCATGAATACAGCAGGATGGAACATTTCAATGAATACAACACTGTAATGAAAAAATGAAAAGTTTTCGTCGTTTTTTTTTTTCTTCCTACCAGTCTGTGTCAGGGAACTATTGCAAAAGAAACCTCTAGGGTCACCTGGACTCTGAGGATTTTCCATCAATCCCAACTGGGAGCATTCCATTAGATAATGATTTTCTTCCATGAATTTAAGGCCAGATCCACCATTCTGATCATCTAGTTAGTCTCAACTCTTGTGAAATGCAGCCTCTATAATCTCACCCACTGTTCCCCACTTTGGACCTAAACAGTGTACAACAGAATGAGAGAATATTTTTAGAAAGATATTTGGCCTTAAAGGCTTCAAAAGATGGAGAAATTGCTCCATAACTTAGTAATATGTTTCAGTGATAAGGTACCTGCAATGTTACATTTTTCCTTACAATTATTAATAAAAAGGTGTTTATTTTATGTCTTAAGTTGGGGGTTTCCAACCTTTTTTAAGGAGTGTACCTGTTCTGGGTACACATCTGGTGGAGCAGGGAGAGGAGGGGTGGCAGCAGCCAGACTTGGAGTGGAGGGGGGGGTCGTAGTGGATGGATGGAGGGGGAGGGTCTTGCACACAACAGCAGCGGCACAGGGTGGTGGATGGCAGCGGCAGCTGCCACATGCAAACTCCCCCTGCCCAACATCCAACCAGCCAGGCACCACCTGTGTGCCTTGCAGTTGGGAGCCACTGCCATCGTCCCTCCCCGCTACAGCCCTGCTCCTGGGAGGTGGCACAGGATGGGAGGTGGCAGCACCCCATCCCCACTCACCTGCTTATACCCCCAACCAGCCTCTTTCCAAGTACCTCTGGGGTACATGTACCCCCAGTTGACAACCCCTGCCTTAAATATCAATTTAATGGCAGATTCTTTTAAAAACAATTGCATACCAGTTCTTCCAGCTCTGATGAGTTAACATCTCTTAACTACCTGCTTCTGTTCTTGTCACTAGGATACATAAGAAGCATAGTACAGTAGAGGTTTAGTAGATTAAAGTAATGATCACTGATAAGTGATATCACATATGACTTTGTACATTGATGGTGCTTTCACCACATAATCTATCATGTCAATTCACCACGACCTCCCTTCCTTTAAACTGAACTTTGAAACCCCAAATGCATGGCATCTTACTTTATACTAAAAATAAAGAACAAAGAAAAACACAAAAAAAAATTGGGTGGGAAATAAATTACAATACCTGTAATGCCACAAAAAACAACAGTAAGGAGAAATACCCCTTCTGTAATTGATGACAAATCAAGTAGGATAAAACCACAAGATCATTACATTGAAATAGCCTTTGAGTAGCTTTGAGATGCATCATTTTACATTTAGTGAAGAGACTTGTGCATTTTAATATTTGCCCATCAGTCTAGTTTACAGTTGTGTAGCCAATTTTCACATAAACAATGCACGGAAACAACAACAAGAATAAATTGGTTAATAACTAAGCTCTGCTTCAGTAGCCTGAGGAAGCAAGGTCATTTTTTTAAACACTGCCTGAAAGAGCCTGCTATTGATTTTGGATGCAAAATTGCAGGTCTCAAAATCAGAGGATAAACCAAATGTTCAGTTGGTGTAAATTAGTGCAGCTGCAATGAATTTGACGGGGCTGCACCTATAATATCAGTGGAGAGCTGGACCGTTGGATTCAAGACCTCTTTTGAGAGCATCTGCTATTGCCACCCTCATGGCAGCTGCTGCAAAGATGATTCTCTTTTTTATTTTGCATTCCTCTACCGGCACAGTGGTAATATGCCCAATAATCTGCATTTACACTGTTAGAGAAAGAGATAGCCAGTGGCCAAGTTGCTACTATCCAACCAGCTTCCAGCCACTGTCTCTGCTCTGCACCAGACCAGTGTCTGAACAGATGTTAATGGAAGAAGCCTGAAGCCCTGTTCTCTTGCCACACAAGCTGCAGATGACTTCTACCAGTCAGTGCAACTCAGGGAATGAACAGGACCCATTTCTTAATTGATGACCAAGGCAACTGTGCCCCAGCTGATCATCCATGCCTTAGCCAGAGACAGCAGGTTGACTTGCCCCTCATCAGTGCCTCTAGGAATGCTTGTGGGATGACCTGGCTATTACTACTGCAAAAGACAGCTGCAAGGTATGGTAGGTATCCAGATGCATTGAGCCAGAGGATGGCGGTAGGAACCCTGATGGTTGAGGGTGCAGTAAAAGGATGAGATCAATATTGTTTTTTAAAGGGGAAAGGAGGGTTCCTGGGGAGTGGAGAAGAGCAATTTTTCCAAGAAAGGTTGCTTTGTCACTAAGGCAGAACACATTTGAGGGAACCACTTCCTAGAATTTTGCCAGCACATCACTGAAGAGGAGCTGCAGTTAAGACTCGACTGTCAACGGGAGAAAGCCGAGGAGATCTAAAATAAGCAATGCAGAAGGCTTCGCATAGCAATTCCACCAGGCACGGCAGAGTGACTAAATAGGGTGAATGAGTCATTTGGCAGCTTTGTGTCATTCTCTCTCTGCTCTTGAAAAGCACCTGGAAATGAAACAGCCTGTATATCCATCAGGCACCCAAAGGTGAACACTGACTACAGAGGAAATCATTTTATGTAAACAAACCTGTAAAACTGTGGTGTCAGTTAAGCATTCAGAAAGAACAACAAATGTGACAATAGGCTTCAATGGATCCAGGGGGATTATCTGTAGAACAGATAGCGAGGCTGACAGCCCATCAGTGGCATATCCTGACACAGGGATATGCTTTGGTTTAAAGAAACATGTTTTCTTTTGGCCAGTGGAAAAAAAATGAAAGGGAGCACCCAGCAAGGTGCACAGCACCTTGTCTGAGCTCAGAAATTTACTATCAGAGGAGATTATCACACATTCACATTATTCATGCGTCTTGAAATCAGCATACAACATAAAGCAGAATCACCCCTGAAAGAGACAAGTGAATAATCTTACAGTAATAGTTAAGGACCCAAGTAATACATATGGTGAGTATATTATATATCTGTATTTCCAAATCACAGCCCTATACTTGCGTCTGTGACCCTTTTTTGCAAATAAGCTGACAAGTGGATTAAACTTTTACAGGCAATACAAAAGTGGCAGGTACAGATGGACTTCAATATCAGCAATAGTAATACAATGGGAAACAAGCTGCAAAATAAAAATCCGGAGGGGAAAAAAGTTGGCATTGAGAAAGATAACAGGTGCTATTCAAGACAGGCCGTTCGAACAGATGCATATTCTGTCTCTAGGGCCATTCTCAGAGAATATACCTGGCAACTCTTCGACTTTGATACCACCTGTCTCTACCAGAGGGAGAATGTGGTAGTAATTATTTGAACCCTTGGCCATGTGCATTTTCAGGGCATCTGATGTACATGAAATAGAAGATGTGGCTGACAAAAGCAAATATTAAATCTGATTCTTATTTATTGCTGATTTCCTGGTCACTCATTATCTTACTTCAGTTAAAACTCCAGATTTTGACCCTTGTTGCTACAACTGAAATGATGCATAGATGTGCATTTGTGATACTAGTTCCTTGATCCATTTCAGCCCTTTTATACTCACATTTGATAGAGAGGAGAAAAATAGGTCTAAAATCAATTCTGCATTATTTGGATGATTTCCTAGTTGAGGTCCTGTCAAATAAAGCAGTGTAGAGACTCTTTTTAGAGGCATTGAAAAGAACTGATAACCCTCTGAGAGTATATTTAGATGATTAAAATGAGAGGCCTCCAGTGACATAACGTACTCAGATTATATCAAGTGAAAAATTAGATCCTTATTTGCCTTGATAGGAGAAACTCCAAAAACTTACGATGTTACTTTCAGAGCTGCTCTAAACTCTGAAGGTGACATTGAGGCAAACACTGTCAATAATTACTCCTTCAAACATTATTAGAGTTTTTATGGCAGGACAATTTTAATAGGTTATTTAGCAGTGATCTCAGGAAGTTCTTTGAATTCTATTCAGAATATTTCTAACAGTGACCTGAATCATTTACAATACCCCAGAGAGATAGATGTACAGAAGAAACTTCCAAACACAGTTCTCCTCCTTCCAATTCCAAGACTATCAACCACTCCTATGGCAGGCTGCTGCTTTGTCCCCTTTTAGCCCAAACATGATAAGGAAAAAAAGAAAGAAAGCGTGTAGTTTTATGATAGTTGCATTGGTTTCCCTCATCAGCAAAGAAAAATGTGTAAGCAAGGCTTTACTGGAGTTATTCTGCTAGGGGCATTGAGATCAGAGGTGGAACAGAAGTGCAAAGTCTCTGATGCATTGGTCCTGGTTTCCCTGAATCCCCAGGGATCTGGCAATATCCCTGTACCTGTGAGGATCCATCAGGTGTGTTCTTTTCATTCCAGGGCAGGAAGAGGGCATACCTACCAATAGAGTCCAATACTGCTGCATTACTTTCCAAAGGGATTTCCCACCATGCCCTTCACATAGTTTTTCCATATGAGGAAATTGTCTGGGCCAACCGCAGTACGATAATTTTTGGGAGAGTACCACATGTGCTACATGCACCAAGGAGAGAAATACAAGTCCTTCTGCCCAATCATGTTTACAGTACAATTTTGTTCTACCATCTCCTGAACCTCAACATTACTTGGAAGCAGAAGCTTCCTGCTGAATCTTTGGGCTGCTGATTAGGACGGGTTTAATGACTGCACGAAATCGCTGGGCGTATGTAAAAAAAACCCCTGTATTCAGGGCAGTATCTAAGTCAACATTCCCTTCTCAGATCAAAATGGTAAGACTCAGCTCCTACATAATACTCTTCCTATTTGACACTTAGAAGGTGAAACACTGTGAGAAGTCATAAAAATAATGTAGTCCAAAGGTTTCACATTGAACTGTGAACCACAAATGACTTCCTGCACCACAATTAAATACTGGCAACAAAACAAAAAGGCAAACCCACATCTGATATGTTGCCATATGCACTTCACAACTAACAGCAAAACTGAGTCGAGGATGTGCACACACCGACAGAGTAAGAAGGGGACTCGCTCATTACTCACCCATCACTTCTCTGATTTTATGAAGTTATTGGTAACTTGATGGAGCTTACAGATATTTCCAAGCAGCCTAAGGTTCTGGAATAAGGAAATCTAAGATTGTTCCCATAGCTGCAGCTGTTCATAAATCTCTGTGTCCCTGTGACAGCAGTCATGCCTTTCTACAATCTAATCTTTCTAACTTTAATCTAACTTTCCTTCTTTTTCCTCTGACTAAACTACAGTTTTGAGCCTTTAACATAGTCAAGTGCAATTTGTAGGGCTGTGTGAAGCTTCGGTCGCTGATTTGATTCAGCAGAGATTCGGCCCGACTCGGTGGCCTAGTCTCCGAATCCAAATCGAATCAAGAGACCCTTTAATCTCTCAGAACTGAATGGGAACACTTTGAATCAATTTGGAAAGATTCAGCGATTTGGACATAGACACAACTTCAAATGATTTTTCTGCATACCTCAAGGTA
This sequence comes from Crocodylus porosus, assembly GCF_001723895.1. Classification (NCBI taxonomy): domain Eukaryota; kingdom Metazoa; phylum Chordata; order Crocodylia; family Crocodylidae; genus Crocodylus; species Crocodylus porosus. The sequence continues at coordinate 3,386,330 of NW_017728917.1, forward strand.
CCAGGCAGCTCATGAGTGGTGCAATGCTGGGGCAGATGGAGCATCCCACAGGAACATGGGGGGAGGGGTGTTCCCAACACGCTTGGCAGCAGACCTGGAAGTGGACCAGAAGCACTTTTGGTCCACTTTCGGGTCTGTCGGAAAGCACATGGGGGGCCTCCCTACACCTCCCCTCTGGCTCAGCAACTGGTGCCTCCTGGATCCGGGGGGGCACCTGGGGCCCCCCCACAGCCGATCATTGGGCTGGGGGTGTGAGGGGAGACCCCTGGCATGCTCCCTGGCAGACCGGAAGTGGACCAGAAGTACTTCTGGTCCACTTCTGGGTTTGCCGCTGAGCATATGGAGGGCCCCCCAACACTCCTGTTGGATGCTCCATCCACCCCAGCATTGCAGCATTCATGATCCATGCCTGGTATCTCAAGCCATGTAGGAAAAATATTTAAAGCTGTATCTATGTCCAAACTGCTGATTCTCTGAATCAGCATCCAATCTTCAGATTCAGACTTGGCCAAATCGAATCAGGGACAATGATCCGAATTAAGAAATAAAATTACTGTCCCAGATTCAGGCCAAATCTGAATCCAAATCAAATAGGGCCCGTTTCGCACACCCCTAGAAGTTTGGGGTATTAGCAAGCAAAAATGACCTGAACCACATATCCAAACTTATTTGCGGATGACTATAAAATCTGTCCCTGTTTTAAAATGTTTCTAGCTTCTTTTGAAAAGGGGCTGTTCCCATGTTCTTCAGAAATTATCTCTATTTTCTTTCCTTGTTAAAAAGGAAACCTTAATAAATTTATTTGCATCATCCAGAGTCCACAATTTAGGCCCTGATCCAAGAAAGCACATCAATACAAGCTTAACTTGAAGGAAGAAAAAAAGATCCTATTGACTTCAATGGATTTTTACCATGTTATGCTAGCTGATGTTTCATCATAGTTGTACAGTTTAACACTAGGTAAGTCTATTAGTCTACCTGAGAGAATTCAAAGTGAATGAAATCCAAGTTGGCAGCTGCAGAAACAAGAGACAGTCCCCAAATTAAAAAATTTAAAGCCATGCCCCAGTTTTCCAAAGTTGAAAGGGTGTCTAGGTACATAGGTTTGTTCTGAGTTTAATTTCAATATAAACCAAAGCATAGTTACAAGTTGACTAACATCAAAATAAGTGTTTGCATTCTAAAAATTATGCTCAAGGTTTCTCAGCTTGCTGCGTGCTGAAAAACAGAAATAAAAACAAAATAATAGTGGCCATTTTTAAAACAAAACAGGCTGAATGATTTTTTTATGATTATTTTTACATATAATTGTAACATCACGAGATCAGAGAATATACCATAAAACGATGGCAAACCAGAATATCCATCATTCTAATGTATAATTTGCGAATCTTAGGAAATGAACAGACAAATACTTCAAGGAGGGAAAAAGAGCCGTATAAAATCATGACAAAGTGCTTCTGTGTGGAAGGGGTTAAAACAAACACACCTGAGAAGAGGAACTGCGTGCACTCAACTGACAAATGTGTCAGGAACGTACCGTATAGGAAATAATCAACAACAGCAAAGCCGAGACTCTACATTTGTTCTGGGAGAACAAGACAAGTTATTTGTTGATTCAAGTAATAGTTTTACTTGAGTGGTGCCATTATATTTGCCAAAAAAAAAAAAAAAAGTGGAACAATATAAAGTACTGAATTGCTGATGCATGCTATATAGTAGATATCCTGGTGGTTTTCCAAGGCTAAGTACAGTGTTTTCCCTCCAGAATTAGCTTTTGAAATGGACTTAACAGCTTTGGGACTGGAGGCAATTTTTGTTTTATTTCTTTTGTGTTTCTTTGTTTTAGCTACTGTAGTTTACAAATTTGATATGAAAGAACTGGGTTCTTGTAACTATTCAGCTAAGATTTTACTAACTTTGGGGAATTTTTTAAAAGTATTTTGGGGACCCAATCTTGCATTCTCTGAGGTTTGTTGGGTTGTTTGGGGGGGGGCAGATATCAGGAGCAGAAGCACTGCATATCTCTAAGCAATTCTCTTTGGCTTTCTATAAACATAAACAGGTTTCATACTCACTAAGGGAAGAGAGAGCATAGGTCTTATGCTGTCTGGAGGAAGACCGTAAGTGTTATAAACTGGTAAGCAAATAATGTTTGGTCATTATGGGTGCATACAGCCATTTGCTGCACCTGGTCTATAATCATGCGGCTTGCTTAAGCCATCTAAACATAGACCAGGAGTGGCGCATACAGTTGTTTGCTGCTCCAGGGAGCCACATGGGGAAACCAATGCAAGTAACTGGGGGTGGGGTTGGGAGGGAATACTGAGTCTGTGCGTGTGATTGTTATTACTCTTTACAAATATTTTACCCCTAAGAGAAAAACTAGACATCTACACACATATTTGATTTATATTATTTTATATAAAATTTCCCATTGGGTAAGAAAATTCATCATGAAATATCCCTTATAAGCTAATTTAATCTAAAGATGTTCCCAGAATGCAGCTCTAAAATATCTATTTATCAAGCCGATTTCTTTTTCTTTTCTTTTTTTTTTTTGCCCCCCCCCTCACTTGCTTGTTTTACTTTATTTTTTTTAAGTTCTTGATGAAAGATTACACCGGTATCTACACTGTTAATAACTGCTAGGCATTTCCTATTCTAGCCTCAGGTTAATCAGACCTACAGTGAATCACAGGAAGTGCAAATGTGATACAAGATCAGTGGGGCTTTCCTCCCCCCCCTTCATATTGTCTTCATTAAAAATGAAATTCTGTTCCTTTTTCCTGTTACATCCTCCTTTTCTTTGTATAGGGAGAAACAACACGAGTGAATTCAATGCATACAATAACTGAGAAGAGCCAGTATATTATTCTCACAATTAACCCAGAAAATTAAAAGCTCAGGGCTAAATTTAGAAAATCATACATAAACCTTAGAAAAAGGGAAGAACGAATTGTTTAAGAGACAGCTCAGAAGGAGCACTTTTGCCCATTCATAAAAGCATGACCCCGTCAGATCCTGAAGCACCAGTTCTGATGAGTGTTCGTTTCAATGCCATTAAATAGCTATCTTATTTTTTTAGTCATAAATATCTACACATTTAAAAGGTTTTGCCTGGAGAAATCAAGATGATCACCGTTCTTTCTCCTGTTCTATTCCATCAGAACACTCTTATTTGGAAACTAGGTTCACTTTAATAAAACCAATTTATTTTTTCTCCTCTCTCTCTCTCTCTCAAAAGTTTTGTGCTTTCTTCAGCTGTGGCTTTGAGATACTGCCCCCTTTTTAACCAACCACTCCCGTAGCAACATGCAAGTTTTAACAAATACTTTAGCTCCCAGTAGCTCATGGCACACTGGTATACATCTCCTCTAAATGATGGATTACATAGAATTACCTGAGATTCTACATTAGCATGAGCTCATAATCAGGCCCACCATGGCACGTAATGTAGAAATGGAACCTCAGACTATACCCCCCTTCCAGCGTACGCCTTTGCTCCAGCCTCACAATTGCTCAACTTTTCAAATGAACACAGATGCCATGAGAATAATAAGGACTTCCAGGGCTGGCTGCAAAGACATCTGTATCAACCCCTTACTCCTATCACAGAAGCAGCAGCTCGTCCAATTCCCAGCATTCTTCAGAGACTATGCCCACTTCTTTTACTATCCTGTCATCCCACAGGCCTCTTGCGTGACAATAGCAACCCCCCTTATACCAAAGCAAATCCCATGAAAGGGCATAGCGTGGTTCATCAGGAGCATCTCACCCTCAACAAAGGGGTCCCATTGTCACGAGACTAGAACAATTGGGAGCAGGGACATCGCACAGAATTCCCAATGTGCCAGTTACTACCTTGGGGGAATGTGGTAACTACATTATAGCCCATCAGTCGTAAAGTGTCTTCACATCACCTCCCTCTACCAGTTCCTCTTCAAAACTAACAGCAAAAAACCTGAACTTCCTTAGCCACTGATTTAGGCTGAAGTCCAACAACAAGGATTACAGTCCCAGCAGGAAATGACATGACACATGGTTTAGACCAGCATCATGGCAATAATTTGCAACATAAGCAAAAGGAATACAGATCATATTCTTACAGCAGGTTATTGAATAAATTCATCTTTATCTGCTTAACCATTGCTTATGTCTACACATTTCCATTTCAGGAATGTAATAAATTTAAAAAAGAAAATGAACAAAATATAGAAGTCAAAGGTCCATGCAGCAAACTTATTTTCCACCAACAATGAAGAAAAAAAATTGAAACTAAAGTCAACATAACTGAAGTCATGTATAGCCCTAGGCCAGTCAAACTAGGATTCTGGTGATCTTTGTTATTTCACTTTGTGATCAAGAGCTCTTAATGTTAACCTGAAGTAATTTGTTTCAGTAGGCTATCCAGTTATATTACTAGATTCCCAATTTCTATTTAGATAAACCAGTGGAGAGCACTGAGCATTGGTCAAGTGTTGTAGATAATATCGTGTACACAGCTGTTCACATATTTCTGGCCTTATTCTGCAACCACTGCACAAGCAAAATTTCCCATCATTACTATAAACACTAATTTTTTCAGAAGAAACATCTATTACGATATAAAATTGTATATTATTTTATTTTTATAATGAACAAAGGCTAGCTGTTTAGTGTCTGAGCAGTAATTCTTCTCAGCAAAGGACCAGAGCTTATAAATACATTGATTTTACTCACTCAAAATTTCATGTTAAAACCATCTGTTTCTTTGTTTTTTCTTGGCTTAAAACTGACTTGTACTGCAGAGTTTCATATTGGAAGTCTGACAGGGGGCCGTCACAAGGCCGGTCGCAATGTCAGCCTGACCACCTGTCTAGGGCAGTCTGCCCTGTCTCTCCCACCATGTCTTGCTGTATTAAAACTGATGTAAAATACAGGAGGCTGCTCATTAAGTGCCCCGATGCCTAGGGCATTATACATGGCTCTGAACTTCCCTATACCATGTCCCATGCTTCACAGATGGCATCCAAAATCATCAAACTTCCCCTGGCTCCCCTGCTGAGCCGTACCTCTCAGCCTCTGGCTTGCCTTGGCCATTACACACGCCCCTCACATGGGCCCAAACTCAACAAACTACCGGGGCCAGCCTATGTGCAGTTCTTCAGGCCCTGCTCATACCATACTCTGCACGCCCCTACATCGCCCTTCAGGTCTGCCTATGCGGACCCTACCCTATGCCCTCTCTGCACAGTCCTTCAGGTCCCCATATGTACCCTATACTGTGCAGCCTACTACTTATCATTCCACCCCCTGACTAGGGCCACTCCTCCACCCCACCACTGGGGCCTCAGGGCCTTATGCCCCACAGGTCTGAGGCCTAATGATAATGCCTGGACCCATGCCTGTCCCTACTCTGGGGTTACCCACCAGGTTGTGGGGGTTAGGGCTACAAGGTGCCCCATACACACCTTTCACTAGGGAGGCAACTGGCATTTCCTGGGGACCACCCCCCCCACAGGCAGCCCCACCACACCATCCTACCCTAGCAGGGTGTTGTTTTAGGTCATCGGGAACCTTTAGGTCACCAGGAACCTCCTGTCATCCCATAGTTCCTGCCCTGTACCTCCAAGACGTTATGTGAGCAACAGCTCTAGCCGAGCAATGTTCCCCCTCTTGCTGCTTGCAAGAAACTGCTGGTTCTGCTGCTCAGGCCGGTTCTTATGACCAGCAGTTGTGCCCTGTTCCCAATCAGGCAGTCTCCTGCTGGCCATGTGACCCCTCATTGGGAGCGCAGTCACCTGCAGGCTGCTCTGCTGCTTGCTCTTAGCCCTGAAGTAGCAGGCACCAAAGCTGCCCTACCACAGGAAGCAACATCTTTCTCTAGACACTTACGGCCTCAATCAAGCTTGGAGATTTTTTATAAACCCTTGCTTGAAAAGGTTGTGTGCCCACTTCCTTCAGCAGTCTGAAATGGAACCCAAGTTCACCTCCAGTCAGCAAATACCCATGAAATGCTTTGGCAATGTGTGCACCTCATCCCCTGTCAGAACATACGCACTCAAAGGATGACAGCAAACTATTACAATCATTATTTCATTTAACTAGAAGAGGTCTG
>NW_017728917.1:3392529-3465583 GCF_001723895.1 Crocodylus porosus
AGGAGGCTGCTCATTAAGTGCCCCGATGCCTAGGGCATTATACATGGCTCTGAACTTCCCTATACCATGTCCCATGCTTCACAGATGGCATCCAAAATCATCAAACTTCCCCTGGCTCCCCTGCTGAGCCGTACCTCTCAGCCTCTGGCTTGCCTTGGCCATTACACACGCCCCTCACATGGGCCCAAACTCAACAAACTACCGGGGCCAGCCTATGTGCAGTTCTTCAGGCCCTGCTCATACCATACTCTGCACGCCCCTACATCGCCCTTCAGGTCTGCCTATGCGGACCCTACCCTATGCCCTCTCTGCACAGTCCTTCAGGTCCCCATATGTACCCTATACTGTGCAGCCTACTACTTATCATTCCACCCCCTGACTAGGGCCACTCCTCCACCCCACCACTGGGGCCTCAGGGCCTTATGCCCCACAGGTCTGAGGCCTAATGATAATGCCTGGACCCATGCCTGTCCCTACTCTGGGGTTACCCACCAGGTTGTGGGGGTTAGGGCTACAAGGTGCCCCATACACACCTTTCACTAGGGAGGCAACTGGCATTTCCTGGGGACCACCCCCCCCACAGGCAGCCCCACCACACCATCCTACCCTAGCAGGGTGTTGTTTTAGGTCATCGGGAACCTTTAGGTCACCAGGAACCTCCTGTCATCCCATAGTTCCTGCCCTGTACCTCCAAGACGTTATGTGAGCAACAGCTCTAGCCGAGCAATGTTCCCCCTCTTGCTGCTTGCAAGAAACTGCTGGTTCTGCTGCTCAGGCCGGTTCTTATGACCAGCAGTTGTGCCCTGTTCCCAATCAGGCAGTCTCCTGCTGGCCATGTGACCCCTCATTGGGAGCGCAGTCACCTGCAGGCTGCTCTGCTGCTTGCTCTTAGCCCTGAAGTAGCAGGCACCAAAGCTGCCCTACCACAGGAAGCAACATCTTTCTCTAGACACTTATGGCCTCAATCAAGCTTGGAGATTTTTTATAAACCCTTGCTTGAAAAGGTTGTGTGCCCACTTCCTTCAGCAGTCTGAAATGGAACCCAAGTTCACCTCCAGTCAGCAAATACCCATGAAATGCTTTGGCAATGTGTGCACCTCATCCCCTGTCAGAACATACGCACTCAAAGGATGACAGCAAACTATTACAAGCATTATTTCATTTAACTAGAAGAGGTCTGTGCAGGTGATCTAGAAGCTTTAACGCATTGATGACCTGACATGGAGTCAGAATGACATTACCAATGAAATCTCTGATGTTTCTTTACTTTTAAACAGACCTCTGAATTACAGTATACACACTTTATGTTAAAAGGACATCAAGGTTACACAGTCAAAGACTTGAGAAATGAAGGATGCCAGGATTAAAGTTGTTCATTTAAACTTCAATGGTACAGAAAGAGAGCATAGTTAGGGTGCTGAAGTGAGATACCTAGGTCCTTGTCCCTATTCCAATGTGTAAAGACTTTTAAAAAAAATGGAACCGCTCCAACAGGAACAACTAAGAGTCACCTCCCCCAGAATGCCCTACAGCCTAACAACTAAGGCACTCTCCTGAAAGGTGGCAGGGGAGGGATTTGAGTCACAGGTCTTCCACATCCTTGTTGAGTACCCAATCTTTTGACTTCCTGGGGGGAAAGATGAACCAGGGCTACCTCCACCTCCTTGTTCTTATCTGTAAGCATTATACAAATACATATAATATTTTTTCGCAAATGTTTGGCTCTACACACACACACACACACACACACACACACACACACACGTGTGTGTCTTTTATATAGCTATATCTATATATGCATATACACACATACATACATATATATATATTCACACACGCATATATATAGCACACACATTATGTATATGCAAATATAGATATAGCTATATAAAAGACACACACATTGTGTGTGTATGTGTATACACACACACACACACACACACAAGATGCACATTATGTAGTTAGACTATTTTTGCAAGAACTCAAGTATGAATTCTCTCTTCTGTCATACAATTTCAGTCTATGAGCATCAAGCCACATTCTACTCAAGCCATGGCTCTTTTGCCCTCTGCACAGGATGTGAAGACATGCTGACAAGAACTGAGTACACATACAGATACATGCATGCAGATGTTCTGCTACAGAGCCTTGTGAAAAGGAAGCCATTGATCTTTGACCCACGTGTACTTGGGCCAAGTTTTCAGAAATACTGACTTTTGTTTGGGTGTTTTCTGATTAATATTCATGAAAATGTTTCTGAACATTTTCATTACTCAAGTAATTAGGGCAATATATTTTTAAATAAGGAGAAACTGAATTCTCAGCTATTCCAATTGATCTATAAAAAGCAATCAACATTTTTATATTATATATACTTTCTAGGTGATAATAGCTTTTCTAAACTGCGTCTAGCAGTAAATCACATAACAAGATTATATTATATTATTATACTATACTATATATTGCATCAACTTATATAACATCATCAATTGCCTCAAGATTTTCTAATGGCCCAACAGCTTAGAAATTTATTCTAAGCAACTTCTCTTAACCTTCTATTAATAGTTCAGAATTCATGCCAAAAACTATTGTTATAAGTAAAGCTATATGCCATCTACATGTTTGCAACATGGGCCACAAATCCTTTTCTTGCATATAATGTCCTCCTCCTTTTGCTGTAGTGTGTATTAGTACATTAATTAGCATTCTCTAAACTAAAGGAAGAGAGTTCATTTCCAAGGATCTAAGAGTTTAAGAGAAGACACCAGAAGTTAGGGGAAGGGGAACAAATATATTTACAAGACAACTTGTTAGATAAAGTAGCGTGATAAAAGTCAGTTGAATAGGCACTTAAATATACACAGGATGGGAGCTTTTAGGGTGAACTACATTTTGACATCAGTGGATTTCTACAGTGGTACCAGAATGTGCCAGAACAGATCCAGTCATAGGATCTGTCCCCTCAATTCTGTTCCCACTTCTGCAAACCTGAGGTCTGTCTCAGTTTCTACACTGATAATAACAAATAATTATCATAATGACAATAACTCTTTCTAACTAACTTTGTTATCTATAGATGACAAGTTATATGCCAAAGTCAAGCTTTATTATTAAGCAAATATCTCCATATTGCATTCATAAAAGTGGAAATCCATTGACCAAGAAGAGAAAGCCAGTCACCAAATACATTATTTGCAACTGATATTTAACAGAAACAAACAAGAAATCTATGATATCCAAAGCAACCGATTACATGACATTTTCAATGACCTTCAAATCTTTTAAAATTGTTTAATTGGAACATAACCTTTACTTTTGGTACAGATTGCTATTTCACTAACCTCTATACAAATACCAATTATCAATAGTGATTTCATGAAGCTACCAGGGAAAAATTCGCTGAATAGTATATACCACCTATGCTCATCACTAGCTTTCAGAGTCAGTAGCGAACTTTTAGCACATGTCTCTAAGGCTTTTAAATAGGTAATACTTTATCTCAACAGTTCATTGTTTCTATTAAATGCATATTATTAATGGGACATAACAGCTTACCCTATTAACTTACTATAGCATAATTCATTAACTATAACAGCGTTATCAAAGAAAGAGCCGAAAACTTGTGAAGTCTCTCAGATGAATTTTTATTTTTTATTTTGTTATTAAATTTAACACTGATGTACACGTACATGCCAAAGGGAATCAGTTGCGTAGCTCTCATTGAAAGTTAGTAACTTTTAACTTTTCAATTACAAAGAAAAGGTTTGGGGGGTGGAGGGAGGGAGGAGGAGGAATGAAAAACACCCCAAAAAACTGATGGGCCAAAACTGTACTTGTATTACTCACCAAGGTAATTTAGCCTGTCAATGCCAGACAAAACTACACAGATGTAGTTACTACCAAAAACAATTCATGGAAAAATACGATAAAAAGAATCTCTTCCCAGAGTTTCCTATTCCCTTTTCAGAACACCAGCATTATTATAAATGCAAGATTTATGTCATCATTTGATAAGGTAATTCACTCCTCCCCTTGTACCACAGAACTAAAACATTCATAAACCATAATACTGCCAAAAGCATAGCAACACACTTGCACACTTGTAAAAAAGCTAACAGTCAAGGTGAAATTCCCACTATCCAATTTAGATTGACAATCTGGACCTAATACATTTTTTTTCCTTTTTGAATTCCATTTCTACTCCACATATTTAGGATTCAAAGGCATTTAGAAGTTTTCATTGGATCACTTCCCAAACTGCACTCCTTACTACTTGCCATTGAAAGCTGACACTTTTTACGCTCGTGAAACTGGCAACCAGACTTTCAGAAAAATCAATGTTTCAATTAATGAGGGTGCATTTACAACAATTCAAACAACATGGAGTCAGCCTGTACGATTCATTGCTGCCAATTAAATCACTATGGTAATTGGTTTGCCAATTTGGAAAGTCATACAGATTGTGTTGGTTAGGAGGAAAAATTGATGATGAAGTTGGATGTTTCTTTGGTACAAAGACTGTGCATACAGTCCTGTGATCCCAAACACAGCAAATATCAAAGAACAAGAAACCTTTTCTCATGCTTCCATGCACCTTTACAGCAGGCATTCAGCTCAGATTTTTCTTGGGGTCACAGTATCAAAGCTCCATAGCTGCTTTTGGCTTTCTACTGCTCATCTCAAATGGACACATACACATGTGGCCTAACCCTGTTTTCTCCCTGTTAATCCTAAGGGACACCCATCTGACACATGTTAGTGTTTTGGGTGGCACCCCTGTTCCTACTGTCTGGTTCCCTAAAGGGGCTTGTGGCAGTGATACCATTAGGACTAAAACCTACCTCCAACACAAGAGCGGAAAGGGATGCAGGGAGCGCAGGGCACCACCAAGGACCAAAGGCACAGTGGGGGACATGCTGCAGCTGGAAGGCAAGTTGCACCAATGCCAGAGGGAAGAGAACAGCAGCAGCCACGCCATGCCACAGAACAGCTGGTATGGTCAGTCGCATCAGCGTTTAGTATAGCTGCGTGTTGACGCTGGTTTTCCAGCCGGCCCTTGGAGAGGGGAATAAAAGCCCCACTGGCCGAAATCTGGGGAGAACCAGAGGTGAGTTCTCCAGATGGCCCAAAGTGGCCAGGAACAAATGACTGCCCCAGCAGAAGTGAGTTGTGGCAACCCCAAGAGGAAAGATGCTAAAGCTGGCTCAGAGGAACCAGGATCTTTCCTCTTACCTTTTGTGTAACCGTGGATCCCGGATACAACCAGTAGAGACTCGGACAGTGGTGAATCTTTGAAGAGAGAAAGAGAAAAGGAGGCTGAAGCTATAAGTATCCATGGGGGAGAGGGAGACTACATGGGAGTAAGGCAACTTTGGGTGAACATTAGAGCAAACCAGGCTGATGCAAGGCCTGAATAAGGGCAGTATACCGTCCGAACCAGGACTGTGGATAGATACAGCCTAAGGCCCAATTGTGGTTGGTAGACTTTGTTTTAGCCTTGGTCAAGGATCATCATCATCTTTAGTGGTGCCAGGTGAGGTGTAGGGGAGATGGAGCCCTGAAATGGAGATCCAGGCAAAAGAGCCATGAAAGGGAACCAGGAGAGGCAGGATCCTCCCAGCAATAATCAGTAACAACATGATGCATCAGAAAAGAATCCCTGAGGACCTTTCGAGGTATCTTACTGGAAGGCAAGCTGTTGACTCGAAAGGAGACAGCTGTGTCTGAACGGCCAGAAAAGGCGAAGCGCTCAAGTGAACGTCATGGGAGGTTACAGAGCTCAACTGCATTTTACACTTACTTAATGAAAGACACTGTCTTACATGTGAAAGCATGCCTAACTTTACCCCAGCTACATAGCTGGCTCAAAAAAGATGTCCCCTAAGAACTCCTTGCCTCTCACACCGCTTGACTATTGCCTTTCAATAAAAACTGTGACCTGGGCTATCCATCTGTTTCTATGTGTTGCACTCTTTCATCACCAACAGGAGTAGTAACAGCAGAGAAACAGAGAAACCCTTCCTACAAGATTTTCACATCAGTATATAGGACCTGTTTTTTATCTCCAGGATTTCATTGTACTTGCACCAGTTTAAGAAAAATGTAACTGAAGAGAGAATCAATCCCATAAGTGAATTTATTTTCATTCCATTTACAGAACTGCTACAGAAATCTACAGGTTAAATCTAAACATTCTACAAAAATATAATCGCTATTATAGTATGTTACTGTATAAGCATGTCTGTCTTCATGTAGCGATACCAATTGTTTGCAAATGATGAGTGGCAATGGTAACTACTAAACAGTATACTGAAACACTGGGCCAGGCATATCCTCAGTTTATCTCAACATCTGTATCTTGTATGCATGCATACACTACCCCTGTTACTGAGCACAACCAAATATGCATTCGTGTTATTGCACAGTAACTGCCAAACACAATATTGAACACAAAATTAATTTCCTCATTTAATACATGCAACAGAATTAAATTAAACCACAGCATAAGCAGGGCAGGCTTTAGCTATTAATCCTCCTAAGAGCAACTATAATTATTTTTGCCAACACTAATTTCATTTGCATATGTATTGTTAAATTGGAAATCACACTGAACCAAGGAAGGTTTAGCTCAAGTAAGAGGTGCTATTTAAGCATAGTAAATTTGATAGCAAATGTGTTAATCTAAAGCAAGAAAAAAATGCAATATGCACAATATTAAAAAGGAAAAATAACTGTGCTACATAACATAAGTCAGTTCCTTAAGGGTATTCTCTTCTTTACATATTATCTGCAAAAAAGACTGTAGTAGTGTACAAGCTTGTTTGTTATCTAAAAGTACTTAATGGATAAGTCATGTGAGTATCTCTTGTCTCCACAAGTTTTGTTTGTGTTAATGCAAAAAGTTAATTAGGAGTGTTCAGTGTCCAACTATAAGGTACTCTGGTTGCAAACAAAGGTCAGAAGTATGTTTCTGTCCCACAACTGTCTAAGCATGCTCTAATATTATGTATAGATGTTCATGGGATGCAATCTACAATCATGCTGCTTACTTTTAAGTGGCACGATTGTAGACCAAATACTGGCTGTACAGATGTTCACCAATGCCAGGAACCATATCTAAATAAAGCAGGGTGTGGGGACGGGGTGGGTGGTATGGCGGGGGCTAGTGAGTCCACATGGGGGTTGGTGGGTCCACGGGGGAACTGACACGATTGGAGAATCTAGCAGGCCAGTGGGGGTGGATTTGGAGAAGCTAGCAGGTTGGTGGAGGGTGGACTGGCAGGTCTGGGAGGAGAGGGAGGGAAGGTTGTCCTGTCCAGCATACAATCTGCATGCAAGTGAACTAAGTTAGATTACGTGGCCATTTTTTGACCAATCTAACCTCCCAAATTTGTGCACAGTTTGGCACTTAAGTCAAGCTAACCCTATTTAGGTTGCTCTAAGTATAATGTTTATACATACTATAAGAGCAAAATATGAATGAAGTGTGAATTTTGTTGCTGACTTCAGTGAAACTAGAACCTCACCCTTAATTTAATTACAAGTATGCAGTTTCTTTTCTGGAAGCTTTCTGCAATAATCAGGTAAAGTTCTACAAATATTCCTTCTGAAACACTTTCAGACAACAATTGAAAAAGAAAGAGGAAGTGAGGAAATAAAAACAAGTCAAAACTGATTTTGCATAGTTATTTTTTCAAAATTTGTCTAGTAAATACTTAGTGTATAGAGGCATTCACCGCACTTGGCCTACGTTTATATGGCTTGATTTAAGCCGCCTTAACATAGACTGGGAGCAGCTAGGTTGGTGGGCTAAAAATAGGCCAGCTAGGGTTGGGAATAGCATAGCCCTGGGTTACACCGTGATTGTGTACAGGCATTTGCAAGATGGAGTTACCCCTCTCCTAGATCACATTAACCCTTTCTTAAACTAAGCTAATACACTTCCTGGTCTATTTAAATTCTCTGAACACCTGGGCATTTGAATCTAAATGCAATGCCTGTAAGTACCCTTAGTGATGAATGTTATTTATGCAAGCTAACAGTTAGGATACATGTTTTAATGCACATTAACTATTCCAAGCAGCTGCTATTTGGATGCAGACACCAGAAAAAATTAGATTTCCAAAGAAGATTATGCAGCATCAGGCATAACCAATTCTGGCATCCTTCCTAGAATTTGTATCACAGCACAGGTATATCTTAGGAACACCAGGTCAGATTGGTGAACAAAAAAATGTCTCTTTGTAACCCAACATACTGCAATAAGCAAATAAAGGCCTCAGGTCTGTGGCTGACATGGTAAGCAGGCTAATTGCTAGGACTCCTCACATACTGCACATCACAGGATCAAAGGCTAACCTATAACAAAAAGAAAATGAGAGCAATAATCTGACGAAACAAATAGTAAATCCGATCAGAAACAAGAAAAAAACCCCAGACTATTTTTTCAATTTGTCCCCATTTTTTGACTGAAATTTATAATGTTGATGAAAAATGCAATGCTAATTTAATCAAGATTTCAGCCATTGCTAGAAAACATTTGATGGTACTACTTGGTACATATAAATATCATGGGATTTTTATTCCATGAAAGCAGTCCATTAATAAAGCTGTTTCTTTTAGGAAACTAGTTTCCTTTCATCTGATGCACACCAATCCTTATTTAACGGTTGAGAAATGCTTTGATTTGGCATACTGCTGGAAATTAATGCTGTATTGCTGGGCTACCAGAATTCAAATAAGATTTGTGTTGCGTTAGGATGAATGGCTTACTAAACTGGTTGTCAGTGCCGCTCATCAGAACTTTACTGTATGCATTCCTTTACATAGGCTTGAAAAGGTCACAGTTAACCGTTTTCTATCCCTATCTGTTCTGCATTGCTAGAATTAAAAAAATAGTAGACAGAATTGTTAATATGTTTGCCTTGAAGCATGAGCTGCTCTTTCACAAACTTCAGATGGAATACCTGTAAAAATATTAACAAATATTGAGTGTATTCTTGCAATTAAACCACATTTTAAAGGTTGCTCCATTTGTTTGTCAGCTTCAAACCAAGCAACCTAAAGTCAACAAAAGACTGAAGCAAAAACAGCACAATATTGTCCTGAAATATCCTTATCATCAGTCTTTAGCAAAGCAATAACAACTTGCTTTGTCATCTTTCAAATGTGATGACTCTTATTAGCTGGCAGTGAAAAATGGCTTCAAGCCACAAGATTGGTACATTTCTCTTACTGGGTGACAGCGTTTCAAGTTCACTTCAGAGCCAGGTAGTTCATTTACTGATATTTCTTTAGGTCTGAGCTTATGGATCTCAGTGCTGCAAATACGTGAGAGTCATTTTAGGTTCCTAAGTAGTCCTAATGATTTCAATGGCAAGGCACTTGGGTAAAGTTACTTGCTCACTCGAGCTTTTGCAGACCCGTAAACATAATTTGTAGCATTTTTTTATTTCCTCAGTGGATATAACTTTCTACTGTCTAAACCAGCTTCATTTTTCCCAACATGTACTTATTATTCAGAAAAAAAACCTTTAAAAGTATTTGTACACAGAGTTTAAAAACTGCTGAACAATCTACAGAATAAAAGTTCACCCTGGGCTGGTTCATATTCACTGCACCTAAACAGCTAAGTTCTAGGCCTGTGCAAAGCACAAATATTTGAATGGATTTGGATTCAGCTGATTTGGAGGGACAGTGATTTAATTCAATGATTCAAATCACTGTTGAGATTCAATTCAGCTGATTCGAATTCAGAGATTTGGCGCTGATTCAGAGATTTGGCCATAGACTATAATGGGGAATCACTAAAATACCTATAACTCTGTCATTTTTTTTCAGATTCAGATGAAGATGGCTGGGATGGTAGCCTCTTCTGAGGGTATGAAGCCTACCAAGTTTCAAGGAGATAGGTGCAGGGGTTTCTGTGAAAATGCACCACAAGTTTCTGAAAGCAAATAAAAAAAGCAAGTAAGTATGGAGTGAGGAAGGTGGCACTCACTCCATCTGCATGTGGAGCTTAGGGAACCCCAGCAGCTGGAGGCTCCACAAAACCAGGATCTAAGGAGGTGCGGTGGGGTGTGGCAACATGCCCAGCAATGCTGAACACCCTCTCGCTTGGAACACTGGACCGTGAACAGGACAGGTGTTCCTGGGCAACTGTGGCCAGATCCTGCCACATCTGGAAGTGGGTTGCACAACAGGCCAAGGGCTCCACATCCTCAGCAAGATAGGTAGCCACTGAGGCCTCCGTGCTACCTGCCTGATGGTGGGGCTGGTGTCTCTGGACCCCAATATTGGAGCCATGCCCTTGGCCCACATTGGCAGTGGCTGTGACGGAGGAGATTGGCTCGTGGTCGGAGTGCTGGAATGGGAAAGTGGATTCCCCATTTTCCATATCCCCCCACCTCTGCCCTTCTACCTCCCTGACTGTTCACCAGCACTTCAGTCCAGTGATTGAGGTTTTTGTTGCTCCAGATGCCTCCCCTTCACCCTTGAGTCACATGTGCCTACCAACACATGGACCGCACTAGACCACAATGGATTCAGCCATTTTTTAATGCCATCCTTCAGCTGCTTCACCAGTGCCTGCACCTTGGTGAAAGCGGCTTGCCCCAGCCAGTTCCAGTTCCCCTGGAACTTCTCCATTTCATTCTCAGGCTCCTTCACTATGGGAATCACTTGGTTAAGGAGGGGATTGCCAGTGGTGAGGCTCTTGGTGGCCTTGAGGAACAGCCTGAGGACCACCAAGATCTGGGAGATGGTATCCCACACAGCTTTGTTAAGGGGGCTGCTGATCCCAATCTCCCTGAGCAAGGCCATCTCATGGATGCCCTCCTTTTGCTCAGCCAGCCTTTCCAGCATCAAGTATGTGGAGTTCCACTGAGTCTCCATATCCTGCGTGATTTTGTACTGCGGGGTGCTCAGCTCTGCCTGTTTATCCCTGATTATCTGCATCTTGCCTCCCTTGATGCTCCAGTGGAAGTAGCCCACCACCTTCCTGCATTTCAAAATGAGCTTGCTGGTTGTGATGGCACCATCACCAGGAGCCCTGTCCCCCTCCAAGGCATCCCTGAATATGAGGTGGAACTTGCGTGCCACACAGCGGATGCCAACAAAATTGACATAATGCACGGCTTTAACCATATTGGCTCCATTTTCGGTGACCATGAACTAGCGGGTGAGCTTACCCTGCCCAGCGAGTCACCCCTGTACCATGCAGTTCATGGCCACCATGATCTCTCTTGCCATGTGGGACCCATCTATCACCTCTGCTTGAAGGACAGCCCACCTACAGCCTGACTGATTGCACCAGTGCCCTGTGAGGGAAAGGTAGGCATGATCTCCACCCCAGCTGCTCCAGATGTTGGAGGTGAAGTGCAAGGCTACCTGTGGCCCTGCCTTCCACATCTCCTCCTTCAAGTACTCCCTCCATGCCTCATACAGGAAGGGCACCACCATTGTGCTAAAGGTGGCATGTGCGGGCAGTTGGTACGTTTGGGCCACAAGCGCCATGAACCACCTGAACCCTGGATGCTGAACAAAGAGAAGGGCTGGCCATCCAGAGCAAGCATCTCCCCAGTGCTCTGGGTGATCCCCTTTGTCTCCTCCTTTCCCATGCTGGTCCAAGGTGGCCTGCCTCAGCTTCTTGAGGATGGGGCCTTTGAACAGACATCAGTTGCATCACATCCTTGTTGTGGACATGATACTTCATTTCCCTTTGCAGCCTTGTTAGTCTCTCTAAAAACTAAAACAAGTTTTGGTGTAGGAATAAGTGCCGTCTCCTATAGGACAGGGGCACAATATCGTAGTTGCCTTCATTTCAGAAATGCTACTTAAAACGTAAGCATCTAATTGGATATTGTTGACAACTGAGATCTGCACAGCAAGGCTCCATCGTAAAAGCATTGTATTCTGCCCATTGAAAACATGTAATTTGGGTTGTTTTCAAATGCCTGTGATGCTAATTTGATTGAGTTTATAGACAATTATTATAGAGCTCTGTATCTCAAACAGAGGCAAAACCAATAGACAAGATTCACTAAATCACAGTCGAGACAGCAGTTCTCTAAAACAATATTTAACCTTTCAGTTTCCAAAAGAAAATATTACAGGTCTCTGTGGTTACAGCTGCTTAAATGCAAATTTGAGTGCTTGTTGCTAAGTGTCACTAATAAAATTGCATGCTCTATCTGAATATTTCCCTGCTGGACAAGGTAAAGGAAATCGCTGTGAATTAGGCTAAAACATCTCCTTTCCCCCTTAAGATAGGCTTAAACTAATTGAACACTCAAAGGAGTCTAGGTCTGTTATTATAATACCACCATGCACTTGTGCAGTTGCTCCATTTCAAAGCATTTTACAAATTATGTCAGTATAATATTGAGGAATCTCTTCACCCTTGGGTATTAGTGCAATATGATACTGAAGAGCGGAAGAGTGGCAAAACAATTAGGTGTGTTGGGCACAGACTATTCTCATAAAAAAAAGTTCTTATAATCCTTAATATCTACCTGGACCAGATCAGACATTAGGCTTTACTGTCTGTTCCAAAAGATATGGCTACAATTTATTTTGTCAAGCTCAGAAGAGGCAAGCAGGATGTAGAATTATGTTTCCTTCTGGTTATGATGCTCCATGTTTCATAGGGAGTGGGAAGATAGAAAGCTTTCCTGGCAAAGAGTTTCTTTTGTGTTGAGGTGCCTCTGAGCTCCGTGAAAATGCAACTTTACTTCAAACAGAAGGCAGGAGCAAGGTGTCAGCTTTCAAAATGAACTA
Organism: Crocodylus porosus; assembly: GCF_001723895.1. Taxonomy (NCBI): domain Eukaryota; kingdom Metazoa; phylum Chordata; order Crocodylia; family Crocodylidae; genus Crocodylus; species Crocodylus porosus. Next base: position 3,405,307 of record NW_017728917.1, read on the forward strand.
TTCCCACCAGGAGATCTTATGACACCTTCAGCTCTCTTGTGAAATATGAATTTTCATTGCCGCTTAGGAAAAATTTTACAATCTTTGCATTCTCCTATGCCCGAAGAAGGGTGTATGCACCAGAAAGCTTGCAAATAAATAATGTTTTTGCAAGTATCTAGTTGGTCTAATAAAAGATATCACCTCTGTCACGAGTTCTTAGTGTCTCATGTTTGGACAACGGGGCTGAAAGCTCAGTTTTTTCCCAACCTCTAAGGACCTGGAGCTTGGGGCAGGAAAAATGGGTTGGATCAGTGAATAACTAACTTGGCTATGCCACAAAGCCAAGAGGTAGAAAAAAGGTACCTAAGAGAAAAAGCCTTAGAAACATACAAAGGAAGCTTTGAGAAGGAGAGATGATTGAATCTGGCTTGCACAGAGAATGAAAGGCTGTTATAGCCACAGGACTGAAGTTGGCGTAGACAAACCATGAGCCGCTTTCTAAATGCAGCTAAATACTCCAAGGACTACCCAAAAGGAAGGGTGAACTACAACAAGGGGCATTGTGTTCCAGAAACTCATCTTTCTAATGGCCTCTAACATCCTACTGTTCAAATAAAACTGTGGTTAAATTCTCTGCAAAGCCTTCTTCTCTGTATGCTCAAGTCTTTGACTGGCTTACTGAAGACGAAGCTGTAAGCCTGATGGCTCATACCTTTGGTGAGAGTCTGGGAAAGGTTGTGTTCAAGTTGTAGTCAGAATCAGAGAAGTCAGGACTGGAAATTTAGGGCAAGCAGTTAGTTCTCAGGGAGGAATACTATACAATGCCTCTGCATCATATGAATGTGTCTAGAGGCCCCCAGGTTTCTAACCCAGAGCCTTAAAACATACAGGCAGACATTCAATGTCTAGATTCCTTTATACTAACCTTGTCAATGGCCAACAGCTGGTGGTGTTATCAAACTGTTACCCTTGCAATCTGAAGTGTTCAGATTCGCACAGCAGCAGCTTATGCTCACTGCACAATTGAGAGCCGGTCAAGGTTGCATTTATAGGAGAAAGTATAGGAAAAAGGCAGGCATTGAGAAGAAAAGCTAATGAAACAACGGAGGAAAAGAGGAACTAGAAGCAGGGTGGAGGTGAAGACAGATGCTATGAAAAGGAACAGAAAGAAAATGTAATGAAACAATATATGCAGAACATGTTTAACATGTATAGAGAAGGACACCATTTATACCTAAGTAGCCCAAATGCTTGTGCCAGGCACAGGCTTTCCTGTAGCAGGAAAAAGATGTCTGTTGAAATTAAAATTTTTCTACTACCTTTAGGGGTGTCATAAACAGCATGACCTCAGCACTGTTTTACCTCATCCTAGGATAATTCTATTACAGATAGCAGTGCCTAGCGAATATCCTCTCAAAAGGGCAATCTCTCTCATAGCCTGCATTGGAAACAGCTATGATTTAAAAGAAAATAAGTAGTCTTCTCCTTCTCCACATTGAGGAACATAATGTCCTTACATCTCTGTAAAATTATTTGGAAATCCTACCCCCACCAACAATGGGCAGCATTTTATATTCCCACCAATCTGGTAAAAATGAAGATAAGGGGTGCTATGCAGTGGAAAACCAGGAGGAGGGTTACACATTTCAGTGCACTTATTTTGCTTGTCTGAATTTAAAAAAAAAAATCACTTTGTTTCAAAATGACTTAAAAATAGGAAAATTATTCAGAGGGTTGTTTAAGTATTTGTGATAGTAGTGATGTTAAGTAAAGCAATATGGACGTGGTTCTCAAACTTTTTAAGATCAGGCACCCTTTCTGAGCATAGTTTTCACTCATTTTTGACTATAGGAAAAATAATAGAGCAATTATTCTGTTGCAAAGAACTCAGAAATACCACAACAGGTCAGAATGTTTTTAACTCTATGGATTCCTATGTGAAACCTCTGGGTTTATCTTCTGAATCATGTTTGCACACTTAATGGTGATAATTCTGCGCGGCGCACTATAGCAACCTTGAAAGGATCTCCAGGCACCCTGTGGTGTAGCAAAACCCCCCGTTTTTCTTTATATTATATATATATATGTGATAGATATGCATTCCCTCCCCTTCCCCAACCATTTCTGACTTTTTCTTTCCCTCTCTATTCCCTATAGATAAGTATAAGTGAGCTCAGACTTAGGATAAGCTTTAACATTTTTATTTTGATAGGAAGTTTTTGGTTTTGGATATCCACTGTTTTATATTGTATAATTATTAGGTTTGTATTGATTTTTACTGTTGTATATTGTATTATTATCATTTTCGTATTGATTTTTATTGTTTCATATGGATATTATATGGTTTAGACCTGTGTTTGTAAATGAACCAAAGTCATGTCACGTTTCCATTTTATATGTCAAGCCTCCATCTTGTGTCCTCTGCCCAGGCATCCCCTGTACTGCAACTGTATGATTCATTGTACCCCTCCCATTTAAATTGGTTCCTGGATGAATGAGAGTGATTGGGAATGACAGAAATACAATGGTAGCAGGCCTCTGCTGAATGGCCTGTAACGACCAGGCCATCACCTCGCATCGATTCATCCAGGATACACGGACCTCACCCAGGAACAGAGACAAGAACCCAGCATTTGAAAGACAAAAGACCCTGCAGAACCAGCAACTCTATCATTGTACCCCACCATTACAGACACCCAAAACTGCACATCCCTGCATGGAGCACACATGCTCAGTACACCAGGGGCTGACCCTTGCCTGGGCATGCCTCCTGTCATGCTTCTCTTCCCCACCTGGACTCCAGCCCTTCCACTGAGTCTCTTTCGCTGTCTGTGTGTGTGTGTGTGTGTGTGTGTGTGTGTGTGTGTGTGTGTGTGTGTGTGTGTGTGTGTGTGTACACACACCAATAACTTCATGGGGCTGTGTAGTGTATTGTCTGTTTAATAAAACTGTTATTTGGACCCCTAAGTTGCATTTTGCTTTACTATGGTTTGGCCCTGCTCCAATCTCTGCTCCTTGCCCCTCTAACTTCTGTCTCATTTCTCCTTCTGCTGCTTCTGGCTCACTGCCACCTCCAACACCTGTACTGAGCTCCTCTCTGCCTCCAAACCCCTGTTTCTTTGCCACTGTCTTATCCCCACTGCCTTTTCCCTTTCTCCTGAGCAACCAGGTTTCTACCTCAGTTTCTTTCCTGGCTGTCTCCTCCTAGCCACCACTTACCTGCCCAGCCCACTCCCCCAATATCTCAGCTGTCTGTCTCAGTTTTCAGCCCCAGTCCACCTTAAGTAAACCCAAGCCTCAATTCCTCAGCCAGCTTCTCTGTAGTCCACCAGTTCTAATCCCGATTCTAGAAACTTTCACTCCCTACACTTTAACTCTCTCTCTCTCACCTGAACCTTCCCCCAAGTATCCCAGGTACCCTAAGCACACACATATACACTGTAGCACCCAAGTTAGGAACTTACCTGTGTGTATGTGTAGGTGGGTTGTATGTGTGTGAACTGGTGTGTGTGTGTGTGTGTGTGTATGTATATATATCATGATATACGAATTAGTGGTCTGTGTCTAACTTTTGGGGTGTATAATGTATGTGCTTGAATTGGTGACAGGTATGCATGTGCCTAGGCTGGTCTGGATGTATATGTGCCTGAGCTGGTAGTGTGCGTGTGTATGCACCCGATCGATTTGTGTGTTTGTATATGTGCAATTGTGTCACACCCTCCTGTCTAACAGCGCAATATTGAGATCCTGAGAGTTGGCCTGGATCCTGAGAGTTGGTCTGACCCCACGGGGCAACAGTGGGACCACTGCACCCTTGTTGAGACTCATCAGGCTATAGGGCATCCAGCACACAGGACACTGAATGGGAGTTTCAAGGTGCTGGAATGAATTTCTTGCTTTGCAGTTATCTTACTGGGTAGACTTTTATAAGCCATTTACTTCTCTTTCCCTTGTTTTTTCTCTCTCACATGAGCATAAAAATACTCACGTCCCCCAGAAAACCTAGCTAGCTAATTCCACACTCATCCACATCTCTGCAATGGGCTCCACCAGGAGGCAAGCTGCTGTTAGTTCTTTATAGACATCTGTAAGGCACCACTCTGAGTAACACCTGTTTAATCACAGCATTTGGCAGGCCAGCTAAGGATACAACTAGGAGCTATAGAAGTACTTTAGCAGGTAGTTCAATAGGTTACATCCCCCAAGTGGGGGAAAAAGGAGTCACTAAGAAGATAGGTCATGTTAATAGCACTGGGGAAGTAGACACAGAACCACAGGGAATCATAAAAAGAAGAAGAAATCCTGAAGAAATAGAAGGATTTGGCTGTGGAGATGGCAAAAGGATAGGGAAGCATTATCATTAGCTGTCCCTCACAGTCAAGGATGACCCTCTTCCATGATTGTCTTATCTGTAGGTCTGAAGATTGCTGATGAGGCCTATCTGGGGTCGCAGGGTCTGTTGCAGCTCAGGCTCATGTTTTTGTGCAAGGTGGGTAGGCTCTGGGTTTTTGATTTAGTCTGTGACATGCTGTTTCTGTCACTCCTGCTTTTCCATCTCCTGCAAGCAATACACGTTTTAAAAAACAAAGTGAAAATGAAGAGTGAAAGGGCAAAAAAGCAGGTAGTTTCAGCAAACACAGGTAGTGTTCATTAAGGTTAAAAAAATGTAAAAGAAAAAGCACCTTGTTACACTGGAGTAAAAGAGTCCCTGAGGTTATGAAATGGAACAAAAAAAAATCAAATTTAGCAGGTGGATTAGGCCAAAACAGGAGAGCGAGACTGGCCCAGAAGGTAGAATGGCACTGTTAAGACTGACAGCTAGTGCATTTCAATTACAAGTACACACGTCAGGATACAGAGCAGCTCTTGAGATCTCTGCCTCCAGCACACAGGAAAGGCACCTTCAGATCAGCTTTGCCACTTCATGTACACTTTATTTGTGAGGGGCTGCACACAGGCAGGGCATGGTCCAGAGGAACACTCTTTGAAAGTGCTTGGCATGCCATATAGACACCCCCAAAACTCCCAGCTCCCACATCATGGGCTCCCTATGGGTACTAGCACTGAGGAAAACAAAGCTGAGGAAGATGGGCTTGCCAAGCTAGTCACTGCCCTGGCTCAGAGGGCAAGTGGGGCTTAATGGGGCCTTGGAAAGGTATGGAGAAAACTGGTACAAAAATTCCTTTAAACTCTTTCTAAATGAAAGTTTGAAATAAAAGCCTTAAGTTGGAAAACTGTAAATGTAATAGTTTTTGTTCCATTTTGGAATTGTTTAGGGGGGTTGTTTTGTTTTATTTAAAAAAATGTAGCTTTTCATCTGAAATGAGAATTCCAGCTTCTGACCAGCTACACCTCGTCGTGCATCCAAAGATGTATCTCAAGCCAATCCAGAGAGGTGATCCTCCCCCTCTACGTGACATTGGTCAGGCCGCAGTTGGAGCACTGCATCCAGTTCTGGGCACCACACTTTAAGAAGGATGTGGCCTGCCTTGAGATGGTTCAGAGGAGGGCCACCCACTTGGTTGGAAGGCAACAGGACAGGCCCTATGAGGAGAGGCTGAGGGACCTGAACCTGTTCAGCCTCAGCAAACGGAGGCTGATGGGGGGACCTGGTGGCTGCCTACAAACTCATTAGGGGAGATCAGCAGCAAATAGGAAGGGCCCTATTCCTACCAGCAGCACCTGGGGTGACGAGGAACAATGGCCAGAAGCTGCTAGAGAATAGGTTCGGGGTGGCTAGGATCTGGAACCAACTTCCTAGGGAAGTTGTCCTCGCTCCTACCTTGGGTAAATTCAGAAAGAGGTTGGACAAATACCTGTCTGGGATCATGTGATCCCAGTGTTTGCTCTGGCAGGGGGTTAGACTAGATGATCTGTTCAGGTCCCTTCTGACCCCAAACTACTATGAAACTATGAAGTATTGGTAACAGGGGAACATTTTACATTATGGCCATGCTAGAGGTGCCAGAGGAGAGTCAAGGCTCACGGGGGTCCTGTGAAATAAACAAGACACAGGAATCTTTTTGTGCCTGTTTTTCACATGGTGAACGAAGGGTCATAAATGGCCTGAATCAAAACCCCCTGAATCAATGCCACAGTTACAAACTAATGTTAAGTAATTAAGTGACCCTGACACCAAAGTCTCCAGTGTCTTAGTCTACCAGGGATATGATGTAGACAAATGCTGGAAAGCCTGAAAATTCAGGAAAACACTGAGGGCATTTGTACATGTGATGGGGTTTTGGCTCTTAGGGTTGTGATTTATGCACCCTACATTGAAATGATGAGTTTTTAATTGAAATGGTGAGTTTTATTTTTCCATCACTGTATATATGTTATTGTTTGGGAGCTGCAGGTGCCTGCTGAAGGCAGAAGCAGCGAGAGGACCAATCCTTCTACTTCTTTCTTTATTTTTTCTGGTGGAGCCTGCCTACCTCTCCCACAGCTGGGGGTTAATTAATCTGTGCCAGTAATCTGTCAGCAAACCCCCTGGCCACAGTAGAGGTGGGCAGGCTCTGCAGCAAAAACAGCCCAGGACCCTCACTGTTTCTGTTTTCAGCAGGCTCCTGCAGCCAGCAGGATGCCTGGGGCCACCCAGGAACAGCCTGGCTTGCCCATGGAGCAGTGCAAGGAGGTGGCAACAGGGCAGCTGGGTGTGCTTGTGGCTGGAGAAGGCAGCAGGGTAGTGCACAGGTTGCTGGAAGCTCAGGTGGCCTTGGTGAAGCTAGGAACCCACCCAGGTGGGCTCAGCGAAGCTAGCAGCCCACCCAGGTGGCCCCATGCCCTGTGCACCATCCCTGCTGCCTTCTCTGGCTGCCAGCATGCCCAGCTGTCCGCCTTCCACCACCTCACTCTGCCCCCGGGGCAAGCCAGCCCATTTCTGCGTGGCCCCAGGTGTCCTGCTGGCTGCAGCCAGAAGCAGTGAGGGGCCTGATCCTTTCTTTCTGCAGAGCCTGCCCACCCCTCCTGCAGCTTTGGGGGGCAGGGAGGTGAGCTACCAAATGGTTGCAGTGTTCCAAGTTGCAACATTGCAAACCCAATTACATCAGGAAGTAGTTTAATTTGCAATGATGCAAACTCATTTAAACCCCCAACAACATTTCTACATGTAATGTGTGATGCCACTAAGCCACACAAAGGAGATTTTCATCACGTGTACATCATGACATCACCATGTGTACAAGCGCCCTAAGGTTTTTAGGCTTGGCAGGGAGGCCTTCATTGGAAACTCAACCTGTTTCAATCAGAATTTTATCAAAAGCATGGTCCCACAGATTATTTAATTTTTAATGAAGCAGCATTTTCCAGCAGAACCACCTTCCATCAACAAATGTTTGACCAATATTAACAGTTATTTCTACTCATGCAGTATGCAAAGGATTTCTAATTTTTAGAGGAGTCCATAGTACAATGGTAAGAGGAGTATTTAAAAACAAAGTAAAAAAGATTATTCAAATTCAATGAATTTCTCTTGAGTTTCTTCTATTTTTGAGGCTTTCTAGGACAACTTTCAGAATCTGTTATGTTCTCTTAGCCTTTCCTCTTTCTGGTTGATGATTCATCAGTCACAGAAAGGTTAAAAGAGCATACTGAAATCTCAGGGTTTTATTTTCTGGGGAAAAAAATCACTGAAGGCAAATCAGTGGAAACCATGCTCATTTTGTCAACCATCAATAATTATTAAACCTGCTGAGTGGTAACTTGTATAAGACTTTTCATTTCAAATGTGCATACTAAAAATGTGGTGAGGTCTGCCTCCAACAATTATTATTATTATTTATATTTTAAAAATCATAGAACATTCTAGCTCTCTAAAACATGCATGCACACACACACTGAATTCAGGACTCATCAAAAGGTACCTGAATAAAGAGCCAATAGGCAGATCATACTGTCCCACTTAACTGATAGAACTAGCAGAACTACTGAATTACACCAGTGTAACCCAATTCAAAACATTTCCCTGTGGTCTGGCAACTCTGTCCACCTCATGCAAAACAACTGACATCTCTCTTGATTGCCACTGTTGCATTTTTCTTGCTTACAAGATCAAATTCAAGACTGAACTCTTTGTCTTGCCTTATTTAAATCCCACAAAAACCCACTAATTCTATGAAGGCTAGAAAAACAATATATACCCTTAACACCATGGCTTCAATTTGAGTCATGTGTTTAAAGTTAAGCACACACTTAAATGGGGAATGGGCCATAATCCTTCAAATCAGAACTAAAATGAAAGGTTACGGTATACAGTGTGAACAGGCTATGGGAATAAAAAAAGATACACTCTGTAATCCTGGATTAATTAATATCCAATATTATGAAACACTGTCATCCTTAGGTATTTTGGAAAGAGTCCTTAGAGCCCTCACAGTGTAACAGAGACAGCTGAATAACCAAACCTAATTCGCTTTTTCCTTATACTACAATATTCAGAAATACCAGTCTCATGTGACAATAAATTATTCAATTCTGCTTTGAAGACAAAAATAGCATGTGGGGGTGGGGGAGAATGGGGGGAGGTGCCTTAAAAACATAGGTAGCACAGGTGCAAGCTAATTACATTTTAAAGAAATATTTTTAATCCAACAGTAAACCTTCTCCTTGTATGGGCTAAATTTGACATGGTTGCAAGACGCATAGATATTCTGAGACATTTTTCAATCTTTATTTTTTTTTGTAATGCCGGCTGACTAATTGTGCTAAGAAGAATAAATCCAGTATGATGGCAATTATCCATGTACAAAATTAGTTTCTGTAGGAAATGGCACTGTATTCTTTGGTTTCTAACTGGTATATGGCATCAATTAACATCTAATGCAACATGTCTGGGCAAATGAAAGCAAAGAAAAGTCTGTACTTTAGGCCTGCAGAAAATGGTCAGAAATTGTTATTAATGTTTGTTTAATGTTGTGCCTAGGAACTGTAGTCAAGAAGCCCTTGTGCTTGGTGCTGTGACAAAAGGGATGCCATTAGCGTCTTCCTTGCTGAGGTGTGGTTACTTTGTACCTTTCTGCCCCCTTTTCTTTCCACCTGACATTTTTAAAAGCTACCTGGTGGACTGTGACACCCAACTCCAAAGCAAATTATTAGGGACTTGGTTTCCAGTTCTTTTAAAATCTGTTTTGGCCTCTGTTTTGACCTCAAATTTCTTGACTGTGAAGCAGGTAAATCTGCTCACATCATATTGACTGCACACAAGTGATGCACACATTTTCATCAGATTTGTGCCGGTAATAAACTACTCCACTTCTCTTCTCTATACTGGTTTAATTGAGCTGCTCAGTGTCCAGGGAGATGGAATAAAGGTTAAACCCACCTCTTCTACCTAGTCCACACCAGCTCTGGAAGAGGAGAAAATTGGTGTGTAGCCCTGCTGAATCCCATAGGCTCATATATATGGTCCAGGCAGCCTGTCTAGGGATATATGGATTTCATATTAACCCTTACTCCCCTGTATAGTTCAAGCCTCTCTCTAGACAACTATAATTAGTTTCTTCCTGTGAATCTTCGCTTACTCAGAAGAATCAATATATTGACTTCTATAAACAACAGAATCATTTGGTTGCTTTGTTACTTTTCTCTTCTTCCTTTTCCTTATGCATCTGCCCTTTTCTGATGCCAAAACCACAGCAAAGTCAGTTAAAATTAAACCTACAGTCTTAGCCCTCTGTTCTCCTCATGTCCTAGGTCTGGAGTAAGCTACATGAATTGCCATGCTGCCAGCAAAACTATGCATCCACACTCAAAACTGCCTTGTAGCAGCAGAACCTGTTCTTTCTTCCAGAAAAGAGGTACCACCTTCCCAAGCAATTCCTTCTGGTACAGCTGCTGTTGAGGGCCTGTATCAGCACAGACATACTCTAGATTTTCATGTAAAAGACATTTTGGTGACAAAAGCAGCCTTGTGTGGACATGGTCTTAGTTTACCTAACATCTGTACATGTTCAGAGTACAGCCCCAGGGCTGGGAAAGCCCAGCTGCTCACCCAAAGCCTGGGGCTGTGCTTTTCCTAAAACCTCCAGCCCCAACCCTGACTGAGCTATCTTCAGCCCTCCAACCTCCCTCAACCCCAGACCCCATAAAAATTTAAATTATCCCCATTTTGCATATAAGGAACTAGGACCAACCACTCTAATAACCTGATTATTGGACTCCAAACTGAATAATACTAAACTTCAAATAATGCACTCTTAATCCAGAATAAGAGTGTGTATCCAGAAGGCTAATCAAGAAATACCCATTCCATTTAAACACAGTCAAGTTTTGGGACCAGACTGCACAAAGCATTCCTCGATCCAATTATCACCCATTTAATTCAAGAAAGAGATCGTAATGATACATAAAGGACATTTTTTTGTTGTTGGTATAACGAAGGGTGCAAAGTCCAGTGGAGGAAGGACTGTTGCTAGCTTAATATGGTCCCAGAGCCATCACTTGTTAGGGAAGGCCTGGGGGCAGATGAGCTGAAACAAGCCGGGCTGGCTGTAGGAGAGAAATGTATCCTAACGCAGCTTCCACCAACAAGATGCTTTTAAGGTCTAATTGAAAATCCCAAATGAAATGACCATGTGCTGCCTTCCTTCTATATATCCAACCAGCAAGCCAGGGTAGTGAAAGAGGCTGTACTTTACAATACCTACCTGAAGTGAAAAAGGGCCTGAATTTGGTCATCATGAACACAATCCTTCAAACCTGATTTCAGTAACTGAATTAGGTGAGGGAGTAACATCTTAAAAGATCCCTATTATTTGCCATGAGGAACTACTAAAATGTTGTAAGATAATAGATGTTAAGAAGTCCCAAATGTTTAAATATTGCTGTTTAATAGCAGTAAGATCACTTGTCTGAAACATAAAAAACATATTTCATACAGAAGTTAAAGAAAGTTGGAATATGCATGTAACTGGGGACTGTTACTAAAGAAAGCATTAGTGTCAAAGGATTATGGTGTTTTTTTAGTGCCTTATTAAAGCAGTCAGTGTAGTTATAAAAAAATTTTAGGGGATTCATTCCACATAAATAATTGGTCCATTACTTTAGTTCACTGTACACTTTATAAAATGTTAGTAAGCCTTTTAAAATGTCACTACATTAAGGAACAGATTCCATATACCATAAAATATTTGGAACTAAAATTATATACAGCATTTTTTGGCATTTAACTTTCTAAACAGAACGCTACCAGAATGGTACGTAGAGCTAGTGGTACAAATACTCTATTTTTTAACAACTGTCATGCATTTATTTATTATTAATAAGTACATTAACTGCACGGAAGAGCACTCATCCAAGCTCTGGGAGGCCTTGGCACACTTTAAAATATACAGGTCACATATGACAGATTCTCCCATTGATTTATCAAGGGCACTACATACGAGAGCAAGATGTGTATGGTTAATAAACACCACAAACTAAACCACTTGCAGAATATCAGATGTTTCGTCCTCTTTGGCATGCCTTAGGCTAGTTGCTGAATCTCTCTCTCTCTGCTAAGGACATAATTAAAAACATAGTAGTGCATCGTCCTTTCCATGGAGGTCTCATTTGCGGTGCACCAAGGGATGCGATTCCAGGTAGTCATTGCCTAAGGCAGACCCTACTAGCAAGGGTTCAACAGGTCTGATCCAGAGTGTACTGAAGTCAAAGAGGGTCTTTTTATGAAACCCAGTATGCTTTGGACACAGCTCCCAACCATGAGGATGAAAGGACTAATTCAAACAACCATAAGCTCCCAGAGGTTACTGGGAATCCATAAGGTTTGGGTGCAGGTAGCAAACTCCCCCTCCCCACCCCCCGATTATATGCAAGTATGTGCACAGTCTGGGAAATCCAAGAGTTTCTTCCCTCTGAGCCCATCCCCTGAGCTTTACCATAGGAAGAGATGATGCATTTATTTACAGTTATTTATTGATGAACTTTAGAGGTCTTACCTTTGTGTGCAACTAAAGATGAAATGATCCATGTGATCTTTCTGATCACTCTGCCACTCCCAGTAAACAGGGTGGCCAGGGTAAATAAAGCATAAGTTACCTCTAGTTATGGCTTGTCAAATGCACAGAGCTGACAATGAATTTCTTTTGTTCAGAGACTCTACCTGGGTTTAAAATAAAAGGTTGCAAGTAACTTTGATAGCAGGACCTAAAGATGAGAAGTGTCCTTTTGCAAATGGAAAAACAAGCTACTCGGAGGTCAGGTGGCATACCCAATGTGTCAGCATGAGGCGAGGGAAAAAAGGAAGATCTTTTGACAGCTCTGCTCTTGGGAGTCTAAGTTCACGGGGCATATTTCAGAAGTATCTTCCTGCTAAAAGTAGTCTAATTATTCTACACTACACGTCCGCACAGGAGGATTCCTGAAAGGCCCCATTAAAGGCATTAACACATGCAGTTCAACAGGATTAGAGTAACGTGCTAAAAGTCAATAATGTGGCCTGTGACTGGAGAGGTGGTCCTGACAGCAAAGTGCTGAACCGCAGTGGTACATCACAGCTGAAAAGCAGGTGAAGTGTTCAGACTGGAGTGTGGTCAGGACACAGAACAGCATAGCTGGATTAGGGACGTTAACTACTGACAATCCCAGCCAATTTAAATAGCCAGGACCATGAATAGCCAGGAATTCATGTCTGTGAAATGTCACAAGAGAGAGCCATGTGGAGCACTTCCATTTCCACTCACGCTCCACCCTCCTTAGGTGGTCAAGGCAGCAAGACTATAAATCTGGCTAACCAGTTTTCAAGCAGTATAGCTGATGTGCAGATTCAGTTCAGAGCAGCTTTCAGTGAGATGAAGATTGCGTGCAACATCTGTAACAGCAAGCCTCTCAGGGAGGGGGATTTAGATGTGCTACTCTGAGAAATATCCTAAGTGTAAGGCCTTAGAGGCCTGAGGCCTTCTTGGTTTGAGTAAGCATGTGAAAATCCATTACATATCTGATACCTCTCCTAAGTGGATAAATAAGTCAGGGGGGAGAAAAGGTCAGATATTTCCTCCTAACAATGCTATCATTTATGGAAACCCTTCAAGACTGTGCTTGTCAGTTTACTTTATGAAGATCCATAATCCTTCAAAAGTAATGTTTGGAACAACTCTTTTCTAGCTGGTGGAATTCAAAGCATGATCTCACCATCGTGTAGAGCACGATCCAAAGCGCTGTACACTGCCTAGACTAGAGAATAAATCATACACATTTTGTTTACACAACGAGGAAGTAAGACTTGTACAAATTAATTATGTATTAAGCTATGAATAACAATGTGGATATGATCAATGAGGTACCCTTGATGTATACCTATAGAAGGTTATTGGTAATTCCTGTATTTATTGATCCAATTAAAATAAAGGAAGATATGAGAGCAAACAGTTGTAACAGACTGCCAGTGTGGGCTCACCAGATCGGCCTGAGATACTTACCCTGGGCTAGAAACAGTGCCGGTGAAGTCTGAGCAACCCCGAGGGTGGAGCAGGGGAGCCCTGCCCTGTGGAGAAGGAGAAGCTGATCAAAAGAAGGGGGACGGCCAGGGTTGGGGGCCTGCCACCCTGAGCCCTGGTTGGCCAGCTTGCAAGCCAGGGAGGGACGGCCAGAGGGAATAAAAGCAGCAGCCGAACTGGCGTGTGGAGCTGCTGACAGTGACTCTGGGGAACGGCGCAGGAGGCCTAAGAAGAGCTGGGGAGAGCTGACCCAGCCGAGGGAGCAGAGAGACCCCTCTGAAGAGCCTCGACAGCCCCGGGAGAAGAAGGCAGTGGCAGCTGGCCGTGCCTCCAGCCCTGCAGCAGTGAGGAAGCAGCAGCCAGGGCTTGGGGCAGAGACCTGGTGTCCCAAGGCCCCATCGCAGTGTGCTGGACATGCTGGGCGTCCCGGAGGCTAGGGGGGGCAGTTGCCCCCCCGCTCCACTGCAGAGAAGGGCAGCGGCCAGGAGTGCAGGCAGCATCCTTATCCAGAGCAGGGAGCTGGGCCGGTGAGTTGAGGAAACCCCTCACCTTCCCTGGGGAAGTGGGACAGCAGCAGGCAAAGCACTGGGATCCTGAGGAGCAGCAGAGCGCCTGGACGAGGGTCCCTGGGAGCTTGGGGTGCAGGCCGACACTTGGAGTAGGACTGGTGAGCCGCGAGGCATGTCATCTGGAGCAGGGGTTTAGAGTAACGAGCCCTGGGAGCCGCCTGTGCTGCTGACCCTCTGCCACTGACTGCCCCAGAGGGGACTCAGTCCTGTCCCTTATTCTGCAGCTAACTGTCATCGGCTGGAGTCCCTGAGCTTTGTGCTTGGGTCATGCTGATTGCTGCAGGAGCCTACTCTTGTTGCTTGTTGCTTGCCTTTTTGGTTGCCACAGAGGGTCACGCTTCAGCCTCTTTGCAGGGTTGGGGTTTGTTTGATACAATTTGATTGCTGCAGACCAGAAGAGCTGAACCTGTTGCAGTCTGTTGCTTATTGGGAAGCCTGCTGGAACTGCTGGGAGTGACCACCTTGCTTCCTTGTGGTAGCACCTCAGCAGTGGCTGAAAGCTGCCAAGTTACCTGACCTGTGGTTCTTGAGTCAAGGGGTGACTAATGCATTCTGGTTTGTTTTGTGGTTCTGGTTATGCCATTTCAGTTCACTTGTAAATAACCTTTCCTCTTATTCTTGTTTTGTAAATAAAAAGTGCAAGTAGTTAAATCAGTTAAGTGTTAGACCTTCTTGGGACCACAGGCTGCTCTGTGGGGAGCAGGGGCTGGCTGGAAAGTAAATTGGTGCTGGCCGGAAACCCTGCCCCACTCTCACCACATTATCCCTGATATTGGGCAGAGGTGGCAACCATTGGGCCGCCACCCGGGTTACACAGTAAAGCCACAAAATACTTCTAGAAAAGCAGTCCAAAGAATACACTAAGGAAACAGTGGCTCAGGATGTTAACTTCAAAGCATGTTCTGCAAACCTTGTTTTCCCAGGTTGAGGGGCCAGAAATGAAAAGATGACTAAAGAGCTAAATAATTGTACTTTGCTTTAAGAAGGCTGTTAACTCACTGCATTAGCTACAGTCATTGCTCTTAGGTAGATTGAGATGTCACATTTGTCCTTAGAGAAAGCCTTTTGTCCTAAGATCATACACGTATATAATGATTAATCCATTTACAGTCCCTCTGAAGCATGCCAGATAAAATCCACTAATACTGTTCCCCCAGAATAACCCATTTACCTCTGTACTGTTATTGCAGTTCATTCCAGAGACAAACCCGTCAGGCTGCATGCTCTTGGTGGCCACCTACCGGTGAACGAGCAGTAACCCAGCTAGAAAGAGCAACAGACATACAGGACGATGTGGTACACATTTTAATCCAGGTCAAATCCCAATATAATCAAACCAGGGTCAAATGAGACATTAGTTCACAGCATCCAAAGGAGTTCTGCACATAAATAATCTAGGTAGGTACAATTCAAGGCCCAGTGGGACAATCATGTGGCTCTGCCCTGAGAGAAAGGTGACAGAGAATAGTTTGACACCCAAAGGATGGTGCTTAGGGAAAGCAGGAGAGTCCAAGGCTGCAGTGTTCATTAACAATTGCCATCAGGGATGCATTGGTGTGGCACAAGGTGGTAAGGACAATAGCATATTAATTTCACTCACAGACACTCTTGTTATAATGAATTCATTTTTTGCCAGGTTGTCTTGGTTGGTTGGTTTGTTTTAGCTATTCATTATTTAGGAATTACCTATGATGTTAACAGAAACTCCTTCCTTTAAAGTGCATAGGGGAAGCTTTACATCATTAAGGTATAGAAGCCAGAGGTGAGATCCAATAACAAGTGTTGTAGAAATGCAAAAGACCAACATAGTATTGTCCATTTGAAATGATTTCTTGGAAAATAGGCCATTTTGTGGTCCTCATACAAGTATTCCAAGAGTTTATGAAAAAGCTTCAAAACTCATTTTTCCAGTAAAGGCAGCAGCTTTGTCAACACTAATTGCCCTGCCCTGTACTGTGTCAGAGCAGATGAGGCTTCCCCTTTGACTACCATGGTGAGGGGAAGGGGCCAATACAACAATTTGTTGGTTTAAGAGAAAATGTTCATAGACTAGCATGTTGCTCAGGCTTAAGGGCCTCTTGCTGTAAGATAGTGGCTGGGGAAAAGCTGATAAATTGGCGGGAAAAAACGTTAGGACAAAGCCAGGCATCATTTTCAAAGAAGGAAATATTGATCATATAAGTGCATGTGATTATATCGTCCATTCCGTTTTCAAACAAATAAATGAATCCATCTCCATCAATTATGTTTAAATGTCAGTGTAGCCGAACAACAATGGCTTACTATACCTATATTGAATAGCTGCATTCTTAAACAGACTTACGACATGTTTCATCCAATCAACAATATAAAGGAAAGCGGCTAAGTTTTTATCCAGTAAATAATTGCTAGCAATCTGTTTGGCTGACAGTTTCATTAGATATCAAAGTGGCTTTACATTTGAAAGGTTTAAATTAAAAAAACAACAATCCTTAAGCACCTTGTTTTGATGCGCTGCTTTGATTGTTCTAATAATCGCTCCATCAGTCCCTCCGAAAGAGGTTCGTGTGCATATTCACGTACAAGGTACAATCTATGGAAGATGCAGCAGTGTAGTTACTAAGTATTTCTCATATATAAACAGATTTGCACACGGGCAACTGGTGCCTCCTAATACTGGGGGGCGGCAGTGGCCAATCGCCAACCGGGGGAGGGAGAGGGGATCCCCCAGTGGCCAATCGCCGCCTCTGGAAGTGCTGGCAGCAAAACAGGAGGTGCCACTAGTGCTTCTCTCAGGGGGGTACGGCCAATCTCAGGGGGTGCATGTGTACCCTCTATACGTCGCCAATAGATTGACCAGTCAGATAGTTTTCTTAATGATTACAAAAGGTGACACAAATCAAAGGTAAATAAATATAGCATGCAGAAAACAAAGAAGAATGAGGTTTAGAATAAATGACCTCCTATAAATATTACTTTTGCATTCAGTCATCTACACACCAATCTAAAAGCAGAGAGAGAGAGAACAGAATAATATATTTCATGTTTCTTATAAAATGAGAGTAAAGATAGAGCAAAACAGAATTCACTCCATCACAGGTCTTTTAAAAAGACAAATGAGAAAGGAATCAAATTATGAGAAATATGGTACAACACAATTAAAACATGCTGTGGAGTTAAGCTAATTGATGAGATTAGATAACTAGCCATTGAGAAAAGCGTTGTGCAATTAATGCATCACAAAGGACCTGACTAGATAAGAACACTCCCAAAATTATTTCAAATTTAAGTGGATTAGTTAAACTGCAGTAAAGCCCCATGTGGGTATTTGTTCAGAAATAAAGTGAAGTCAGTTCGGTTTCACTTATTTCACTCTGATTTACAACAGGAATTTATCAGTTTACAAATAAAACATCTTAGAAGGGTTTGGGGGTAAATTATCTGAACAGTATGCCAGATTACCTCCCTGTAACACCCCATAAAGCCAACAATAGAGGCAAAGGCAAACCCCCTTGGAGCACTTCAAAACCTCACCTAGACCACACAGAATAAATGGCAGTCAGGAATAGGAAGAACCCTTTTCTTTTGACTCCTACTCCAATGACCCAAGCACTGACTTGCACCCTTTCCCAATCGAAGAACATATAAGGTATACAAAAAGGTAGTTTAAAATAAACAGCACAATATTATAAAGAAAATACAAAACTAACAAAGAAGATACCTTCTTTAAACTCCCAAATGGAGCTAAGAGTCAATTCCAATCAGCCAGATATACTGTTACAGGAAAGCTTCATTGAGCAGCATGGCACAGTCATCATGTAAGATTATCCATGATGTTAACTGGGAGCACAGCATTAAAATGGAGCCACTTAAAATATAAGGTCTGAGCAAATAGTCAATTTGAACCTACTGATATAAAAGAAACAAACAAACAAAAAAACCCCAACAAAACAGGCAGCACTGACTCTTCAAAAAACCTTCATTGCATCTCTTCAGATTCCAGCATGATCAAAATATGAATCCTTCAGGAAAGCAAGAAGTGTAGATTTTTTCCCCCTTGACCCAAGCTTCTCTTCTTGCTTTCCAGATTGAACATGCTTGACATTGAACTATGTGATTTAATGATAAAATCTGTGATGTGGAAGAGACTGCTGAAAACATATTTTATAAAGAGCAGTCAATAAGAAATCAATAAAGGCTAATATATAGAATGACAACATATGATTAAGTAGTGCATAGATAAACGCACAGAAAAAATCAAAGAGCAGAGAAAAGAGGTTGTCTTTCCATATAAAAAGAAAAACTCAGGGTTCAATTTTTAGCCAGCCTCAGTTTCCAACCTCAAATTGCTTTTGTAAAAAAAGAATTGTGGGGCCTGTTCAAAGCATGGAAACGTGTGTCAGATTTTCACCCACAACTGAATTACAAATGCAAAAATAGAGCCGTGTCTTGCAAATACCTTCCTAATGACAGGAAGTAGGCTTTTGGGGCCCTCAGTCTTCAACTGCCCAAAACATCATAGTTGCATGTTGCAGCCTTGCCCTAAAATAGAAATCATGAAGGCATTGTCTCATGTTTGCAAATAATAGCCTACATAATGGCTAGCTACTAGCACCTCCACCAGAGGAAAGCCCTTTCAACTTGTAGGTGCAAGCATGAAAACACACTCAGTTGCTCTTATCTGTGGATGCCAGAAAGAGACCCAGATGCAATTTCATTTTAATATAGGACAATGCTGCGTTTGAAGCTGCAGTCAGACTTTATTAATAATACAGTCATTGGTGGGTCTATTCATAGGCACCAAGTTCTATTTTTGACAAGGGCCCCTAAGATGATGG
The DNA here is from genome assembly GCF_001723895.1 of Crocodylus porosus. Classification (NCBI taxonomy): domain Eukaryota; kingdom Metazoa; phylum Chordata; order Crocodylia; family Crocodylidae; genus Crocodylus; species Crocodylus porosus. The sequence continues at coordinate 3,424,105 of NW_017728917.1, forward strand.
ACGGGCGGAAAATTTTGTGCATTTTAGGTGATGGCCCTCTTCCTGGGGGAGGCCAGGGCCCTCAGGCCCCCATGTACTTGGCTTCTCTGGGTCTATACTCCTTTTGAGGGGCTCTCATTTATTTTGCTCTGCAGCTACTTTCAACCCAGAGAATGGATAAAGCAAAATGTGTCAGCAGTACAAGTCCTTCCCACACAACAGTATGAATAATAGGACCCTACAGGATCTCAATCGCTTCTTCAAGGACCACCTCTTGAAATGAAAAGGTGGCTTGCAGCTCCAGGCTTTTCCAACCTTTGACCTTTCTGTTCAGGCTGCTGTCCAAATAACAGTTCTTATGGTGAATTTGTAGTGCACAAACTAAAAGCGGTCCTTTTTCTGATGAAAACCCAAATATATAAGTATTTTTATATACACAAGGAAAACACATGGGACAAGGGCAGAAGGGGCAGAATAACCAAAAAAAACGCTTGCAACCAAAAGGAAAATTTTCTGTGAAAATTTCCATTTTGGTCAGTAAGTAAGTCATTTTTCATCAAAACATTTTGTCCACGAAATATGGACACTATGAAATCTGTGGCGCTGGTCAGGCCGCAGCTGGAGTACTGTGCCCACTTCTGGGCACCGCAATTCAAGAAGGATATGAACAACCTCGACAAGGTCCAGAGGAGAGCCACTCGTATGGTTAGAGGCCTGCAAGGAAGGCCCTATGAGGAAAGGCTGAGGGACTTGGACCTTTTCAGCCTCTGCAAGAGAAGGCTGAGGGGGGATCTTGTGGCAGTATACAAATTCACCGTGGGAAGTGGGGAGGGGGGAAAGCAGGGAATAGGAGATGCTCTGTTTACCAGGGCACCCCTTGGAATAACCAGAAATTACAAGTGATTGGTGCCTCCCAAGTCATGGGGGGGCATTTGCCCCCCCAGCAACAGATCGTGCTGACCAGGGGGCAGAGAAGTCCCCCATAACTGATCACACTGACCCAGAAGTGGCAGTGGCATGCCTCTGGCACTTCCAGGTGGGTATGATTGGCCATGGGGACACCACAGGGATCACTTCTCCTGGCACCCCCATTCTCCAGCCGATGCTCTTGGGGGGGCACCAGTGCTCATCTGCCCCCCCTGCCCAGGAACACTGGCTGTCGGGAGTGCTCCAGCGTTCTCAGAGGGTGCATGTGCACCCCCTACATGTCACCACTGCCAGAAACAATGGTCACAAGCTGACAGAGAGCAGATTTAGGTTGGACATCAGAAAGAACTTCTTCACAGTGAGGGCTGCCAGAATCTGGAATGGGCTTCCAAGGGAGGTGGTGCTCTCCCCTACCTTGGGGGTCTTCCAGATGAGACTGGACAAACACCTGGCTGGGGTCACATGGCTCCAGCACTTTTTCCAGCCAGGGGCAGGGGGTCAGACTCGTCGATCCATTGAGGTCCCTTCCAACCCTAGAAATCGATGAATCTATGAAAAATTCAGCCAGTTCCTAAAACAGAAAGGTTTCAGTGCATTTTCTTTTCTCTACTTATGCTTACTCCAAATGCAAGGTTATCATCCTGAGTGAATGGTATCTAAGCATAGAGTATGATTAAAGCAGTGGGACTACAATAAAATGTCACTAGAAGTTGACTGCAGTATACATTGGATGTTGAATGATTTGTGCTTCATAGGCAGCACTTGAGAAGCACTGAGTGTTAAAACGGAATAGAAATACATTATCTCGATATTATCTGGCCACTCTGTTGAGCATTGGAAGTTATGTCATGTTGATTAATATCTTCTTTCTTCAGTAATGGAACAACCATTGGAAATACTATTCCACCCCTTCCCAAGGGGTACCATTAAAGGAAAGTAAACTTTACACTTTGTAATCACAGGGTGCCAAAAATGAATAAGTAGCTTACTGAAATATTTGACCTCTCTTTGCCATTTTAATGTAAATAGATATGTATTAAGTTCTTTCTTAGCAGCAAACAAACATCAAGCCAGTATGAATTCACACAGATACTTTCTCTGCTGGTATATATGGCCAACTGTGGACCTGCTGAGCTTGAAATCTTTATTGTACTACCATTTTTAAGAGCTAAAGCTTTTAAGGTTTTAATCACTTACACGCAACTAACATGAGATGTCGACAGCAAAGGAACAGCTGCTTTATAAGAGTTTGTTTCTGTATGTTTACAAAAAATTTTTCAATCCCATCTTTGAATTTAATACAACTACATTTTTCCTTTCTCAACACTGACAGAGATAAAATAGTAAGAGCATATTATAGTGGGCATTTTTAATCACAGAAAAAAGTTCTGCTATTAGGGAGAACTGGATTCATAGGAAAAATATACAACTCGGCAGTCCAGCTTCACATTCATTTAAGTGATTCGTTCCTTTCTGGTCAACAGGACCCATGCTATTCATTGAAAGAAATAACTGAAGAACAGAGATCTGCATTAGTTTTCAAAAGCACGATTCATTTAATTAACTTTGACGTAGGCAACACTGTGTTTTGCCAAGGGGGAATGATGGGAAAGACAGCAGCTGTTTGCTTCGGTCCTTGATAATGAAAATTATCTTTTATTTCTGTATTGCACTGTTATGAAGTAAACTTTTAGATAGCCATTCTGGGGCTTGCTTCTTTCATATGTTAAAATAAGATATTTGCCTGTTGGATTGTGCTTCTTAAATTCTATTCAGGTGTATGGTACATTTGAGTGTTAAAGAGTATGATGGAAATGCACATCCTTAATACACTCAGTAGTGCACACCAGCAAATATTTTATAACTCAGAAATACTCCTTCTCTCTCACTAAGTGAAAGAGGAGGAACGACAGATATTGTTTGACAACGAAGTTGGTGAAACCTTAATATGGGATTTGCAGGGACAAGGTTTCTTCCCTGCACCCTTATACACTCATGTCTATCACCATCCAGTTCTTTATATTATTTCATGTCCAAAAACAAGTCTGTGAAAGTCACCATGAATAGATGGCAGCCCTACCCATTACCAGCACAGCCTCAATGGATATTGTTTAAATTCTGCCCTTATATGGGATTACTTTACTCCATAAAAGTAGCAATGCTCTGTGACCAGACTATTCTTACAAATATAAGCCTTACCCTCCAACCCCCTTCTGAACACTTCTTCTATAAAAAAATTATGTTCTTCTTTTTAGCACTTGCTTTCCTCAGAGAGGTATTAAGCCTCTTATGCTCCTGAATAGAAATAATAAGACTCATCTGGTCTATGTAACTGGGAGGTACCAGACCAACTTATCTGTGTCAAATAAGGTGTCATGTAGTCTGACACCAATTACATGGTAACCAGGATTAAAATTAAACCAGACTGACAAAATCTACTGTATACTAACCATGAAGAAACATGCAGGCATAAGCAGGGCACCTAACTTTGCAGTTACGATCCAATTTGCTGAACGGCACCTAGGAAAAGCTCTATTGTATACATGCACATGTGTGAAATCAGCTTTATAATTATAGAAACCACTACGTTTATTGAATGATAACAAAGGAAAACTCTGCTGCTGTTGGAAAGGAAAGTGTCTGAATAAACCCTGAAAAAAATCACATCTCTCAGAGATAAGGAGGGGGAAAATGTGACAGGTTTTGAGCCGTTACATATGCTCCGTTTGCCCCCTCTATGTTTATCTGTGCAAATAAGTTAATAAAAATGTACACTGTACAATTCTGACATGCTAAAAGTTAAAAATGATAAAAAGGATAAAATCTTCCCAGTGTTACACACTTATAACTGAAGACTGAAGGAACAGGTTGATACTTTCAGCCACACTGTGCCACTAATGCACACACACTGTAGGAAGGGCCAATAGTTTTACACGTCATCCCAAAGGTACAGAAAAAGAACTGCCTTTCTGAGATGTACAGTTCCCACTCCCCATTCCCCTCTGCTTGCTGTAAGCGAATCACTTTACTTCCATGCAGAGGCATAACTGCTCACTACTGTGGCCAGGGCAGGGATGGCAGTGCAGGAGCAACACCTGGAGGGTCACAGCAGCTGAGGGAGGTACCACCTTCTTTTAGGGTCTCCAGCACATGCACTGAACAGCACACAAAATGCCAAGCTTCAGCTACTACACTGCACATAACCATGGCTGCTCTGGCCTCCCTGCTGCTGAAGCGGCTGCAGAGGGGAGAGTATGGAAGGGGCGGGTGAGGTGCCCTGTTAAACCCACTGTGGTGCTCCCTGCCTTAGGCGGAGCATGGGGTTCGTGCCCTGCGTCCCTACCCATTGTTATGTTGGTTTGATGCGTCTGTACAGCGCTTATGCAATAGTATTCTGATTCATGGCTACATATCCTAGCTAACCCCAGGATAGCACAGGCTGCTGCCCTAATATCTGTCATAAGTTACTACCCTAAAGCATCCCTGGCCTGCTGTGCTGGCTAATACAGTACCAGATGGACCCATTGTGGTCATTCATTCCAGGTAAAAATCCAACCTACTCTTTTCTGAGAAAAGTATGCCCCCAGGTGACTTGTGATTAATAAAATGCCTAGGACAATGAGAGAGATCTAAGGTTATTTGCATCACCTGGATTTTACTGGTTTGTTAGCTCTGAGGATTTAACTGTGTGTTGCTAGCATTTCTTCAAATGTAGGTAGGTTTATGGGACAGTAACCATTTCAGAATGACCAAAACCTCACTATCCAGACTATTCAAAATTTAAAAGAGCATATTCATCTTCAGACCACATGCACAAGGAGCCTTCACAAACACAGAGACCGTCTTATGCCATTGAAGTGAACTGCACAAGATTCCTCACGCAAGGTGAAACCTTTATCGCATTTTCTCACATAAAACCCATATACTGCTCGCCCCCGCAAGCTGGGGGAAATTGCACATTATACATGAAGAAAAGACCTGACATTAGGGGAGGAAAGTCTGGGGAAGGGTAGGGGGGACAGAGTGGTGGCATTTTAATTGCTGGGGCCTTGAGAACCACACCAATTAATGTTGTCATTTCTCCTTCCCTTCCCCCTCCCACAAACACCTGCCAGCAAATTTCTGGGAGCCAGTGTACTAAGTCGGGCCCTGCTACACTGTACAGCCCCAGAGTTGCCATGCCTGATTGAGCCTGTTTGTCAAGGTAAGACCGTTTTCCCCACTTCGGGGCCTTTCAAAAATACGGAGTATGTTTTATTTGGGGCACCTGAAATATGTGAGAAAACACAGTATTATGCAGAGCTTTGCAAGCATTTCAAAAGCAGAAATTAGTATACGGAAATAAGAATCCCCAGAGAACAGAAAGACATTTTGAAGTTTCTGTTCTAAGTCATACCCTGAAGCCTTAAGTTTCTTTAATAAGCTGTTTAGACTCTAATCACTCCCAGGGAAATATTGTTTCAGAGCAATATGCATCTTTTAACATACTGACCAGTGCATTCGAATGGGTCAATGAAAGTGATAACATAAGAATGTGAGTTCTAACACCTTTTCCTACAGCTGTATTGAAGTCCCAGTTCAAGGGTCTGAAGCGTAGTTTCGTTCTGAATAAGAATTAACACTAAAAATTTCGAAGAGCTCCACCAAAGGATAATTCTGAAAAACAAGCTTATTTGACATTGGTGAAATGCTTCATTTTGATTTTTTTAATTGGCCTTTTTTTTTCAGTCTAACAAGACATTTAAAAAGGGAACAAAAGGCCTTTTCAAAGCAAAGCAAATTTATTTTAAACAAGTCTGCAAGGGAGGCCAGCTCAGGACTGAGTCTCATCTTTGGCCCACCCACCTGTCTGGGGCAGTCTGCCCTGTCTCGCCTGTCATGACTTGTTATATAAATATCTGGTGTAAAAATATGGGAGGTTGCCCATTTAATGCCCTGATGCCTAGGGCATTATACATGGTGTTGACCTCCCCTATACTGTGCCCCATGCCTTGCAGATGGCATCCAAATTAAGTTTTTAGCTTCTGACTCAAACTTGTCCGCACAACATCTGAGGACTTACTGGGGTTTCGGCCTCTGGCCCAACTGTGGCCTCAGGCGTCCGTAGACTTACTTTGGCCTTTCTGGTCCCTCCCTGGGGCTTCAACTTATACCCTCACAGTAGGGCCTTCCCGCTATGCCCTCTTACTAGGGCCTCTTACTTAAATTATCACTCTTGTGGGGCTAGCCCATGTGCAGCCCTACTAGTCACCTCTGCAACCCTACTATGCACACCCCCAGTGCAGGCCTCTGCACATACTTCTGCCCCCTCACTGGGACACTCTCCTGCTCCCTCTCACTGGGGCCACAGGGGTCTTGCACCCCATGGGGCTCAGGTGCCTCTCCTAGGCAGGCCTGGCCCCCATGCTTGTCCCTACGTCTGGGTTACCCACCAGGGGGCAGGGCTATAAGGCACCTCTTACATTTCACCAGGGAGGCAACTGGTGTGCCATTTCCTAGGGACTGCCCCGCCATGGGCAGGCCCACCACACCATCCTACTCTAGCAGGGTGTAGTTTTAGGTCATTCCTCAGGACCAGGAGCTTCCTTCCATCCCCATACCTCCTGCTCTTACCTCCAAGGATGTTGTGAGCAGCAACTCCAGCCAGGTGGTGTTCTCTCCACGACTGCAGCCAGCAGACTGCTGGCTCCCATGTTCTGACCTGCTCTTATGGCCAGCAGCAGACCCCTCTCCCCCAGTCAGGCAGCCCCCTGCTGGCCATGAGGCTGTTCTGCTGCTAGCCCTTAAAGTGGGAGGCACCAAAGGTGCTCTGCCACAAAGTCAAAGAACTACCCTGAAACATTTTTTTAAATAATATTCTGATTTTTAGGCAGAATGACACTTCATGCAACATAAAATTACACTTAAAGAGAGAAAACTCTCTTTAGCAGTAAGAAGTTGTCTATAAATGTTTTGCAGCTAGCAATTAAGCTTAGGAATGCAGCAAAAGAAAGCAGTCATCATCACTTTGGATCAGTGAAGCACAAGTAGTGGTTTTGTTGGCTTTGGTGGGACTTTTCACTTGTTTAAATATCTACTGAAATACTTCTGTAAGGCAGTGTGTAAACTGAAAAGGCTCCCTGTGTGATATTAAGTAATGATACAGTTGTGGCAAATTGAGGTTAGACGTAACGATCGAAGGGTCCTTTTTGATCTTAAAAACTAAGTGTAATCTTTAGTCTGAGCACGATGGATAATCTGGCATCAGTATCAGGAGTTCCTGTTTTGTCCAGCAACATGAAACATGCCAAGTCATGTTCTAAATAACAGGTCTCTATCTCTGGGCATTTGCTATAAAGCAGGGGCAGGCAATTATTTCAGGTGGAAGGCCGCTTACCCAGTTTTGGCAGGCTGTCGAGGGCCACCCCTTGACAGGTGCCCACCCCCTGGTCACCATCTTGGGACCAATTTTCCAATGTCTTGGGACCAATGTCCCAGGGCCAGCACCGGCGAGACCCAAAGTGGGGTGCAGACTGGCGGGGTCTGTGGAGCCAGGCTGGGCTGCACCAGCAGCGAGAGGGGGGAGCTGACCCAGCTCCATAGAGCCCCTGCCGGCTGGGACCCTGTGCTCCCGCCACCCTGCTCTGGACCCCACCGGCACTGGCCCCAGGATACTGGTGTGGGCCGCGTGTGCCTGCTGGCTCCCACACCTGCTCACTCCCAGTGCTCCCCAGCCCCGCGGTAAAGGCGGGGGGCAACACACAGCTCCAACCCCCTGCTCGCTGGCAGGGAAGAAGCTGGTGCTGAGCACAGGGAAAAGTGGCCCTTTGCTCGCCTTGTGGCTGGTGCTCCCTGCTGCAGGTGCTTGCAGCCCTTGCTGTCCTGAGCAGGCACAGGCAGCTCCACATGGGCTGCAAATGGCTACAGCATGAGGCACTGGCCACAGGGTGAGCAAGGGGCTGCTGTTCCCCATGCTCCGCACCAGCCTGGGCTCTGCGTCAGCTCTGGGCTCACCCAATGGGGCTGCTGCTGCCTGAGCTCGCACTGGGCAGTCCAGAGGTGGCAGTGGCAAACACTGCATGATGCAGCAAGTGGGGGAGGGCCACAGCTGCTGCCATGATACAGCCCCGATAGGCAAGCCCAGAGCCAGCACGAGGCTGGGTTACAAGCTTGTGCTGAGCGTGGGGGGTGGGCAAAGTGGCCCCACACCTGCCCCATGGCCAGCACTGCAGCTGCTCACAACCCACCTGGGGCTGCCTGTGCCTGCTCCGGACAGCCCTACATGGGCTGCAAGTGGCTACAGCAGGGAGCACCAGCCATGGGGTGGGCAAAGGGCCGCTTTCCTTCACACCGGGAAGGAGTCCAGGGAAAAGCTGAGCACAGGGATGGGGGGAAAATCTGCCCCTCCCCTGCCCTGTGGCCAATGCTCCCTGCTGCAGCCACTCACAGCCCATACAGGGCTGTCAGGAACAGGTGCAGGCAGCCCCAGGCAGGCTGTGAGCGGCTGCAGCGTAGGGCATCAGGCATGGAGTGGGGGAGGGCATAGAGCCGCTTTTCCCCGCCCGGTGCTCAATTTTCCCCAGGCTCCTTCCCTGCCCAGGGTCCTCCCCTGCCCTTCCCCCCCTTCCCCTTACCCGCGGTTCCAGAGCCGGGGCAGCCATGTGGGGGCGGGCAGAGCCAGGCGGGCCCTGCTGTCCTGGGAGCTTGCCGGGCTTCCCCTGGGTCCTACTGCCTTTGGTCATTTTTGACAGGAACCAAGGGCAGAAAATATTAATTTTCTAAATTTTTTAGGGGCCCTGCAGGCCAGATAGAACGGCCTCGCAGGCCGGATCTGGCCCACGGGCCATATTTTGCCCACCCCTGCTATAAAGTGGGTTGTTATGCTACTTTGCAGTTGCACCATGTGCCATCATCAGGGTAAAAAGAGGAAATATTCCATTACCCCAGGTTGGCTCCCCAAAGACTGATGCATTATAAGAAAGGGAAGTATAACTTTTGCAGAGGTATAAACAAAACCATCAAGGTCCAGAGGGAAGCAATCCACAAACAAACAGCCCTTCCTTTAAAAGGGGTTTTGAAAAAATAATAAATACAAGATCATGTGCCACTTACAGCTGGGAAAGATGAAAGCAGAAGCTAGCAAAAAGTCAAAGTGTGTTTTTGTGAGGGTTACTATGGTGACAGTAGGCACACGGGAACCAAGATACACAGAGAGATGTGATCAATTGGACTAATATTAAAACACGTTTCTGGTGCATGTCAAGAAGATTTCAGAAATATGTGGTTTTTTTCTTTTAGTTCCTTTTTTACAAACCCATGAGCAGCGCTGTGAAGTCACCTTCATCTGAGTAATCTCTGTCTGGAAACAGGCTGAGATAGAATATCTGTCCCATATGATCCACTATTTAGACCCTGATTCTGTAAACTTACTCTTTACAGTTCCTCCCCACATTAACAGTTTCCATGGGGATAGCAGACAGGAAAATAAAGGGCTATGTATGAGAGTAGGACTTGCAAGATTAAACCCCTATTTCTCCCTGTTTCCATACAACTTTATTTAAAAGGAAAATTAGTCCTTGGAAGCTGTTAGAGGAAACATGCTTGTTGGATGTAAGCATTTATTTCTCTGAATAGATCAAAGACTTGAAAAAAAAAAAAAGATATGACACTAAAAAAGGATACGTTTTTGAATTTCAAGCCCTGAGAGCAATATCACTGGAAAACTCAGTTTTAAAATAAAGAATGCAGAGAGGTTTAGATATACAAATGGATTCTTAGAATATGCACCATGAGCACACACTGCAAGAGACTTCTCTGCTGCAAAACAGGAGACTCAGCATAGGAACTAGAGAAAGTTTCAGGTTGAATGATCTTATTTATAATTCTGTATCAGTTTATAATTGTGTTTTAGAAGCACTACAGTTTCTGTTAGCTGCCTGAACTTTCCCTTTTTTTCTGAGGCTACTACTGACTTCCAGAGATTTGACTGAACACAATGGCCTTCAGATTTTAAGCAGAAGCACATCCTTTATAATCCCCACATGAAGCAGGATTTATTAATATTAGGATAAGAAACAATGCACAACAACTAGTAGAGAGACACGAGTCAGTAACTTACCATCACAAAATAATTATCTGTAATATATGCCATCTTTTGGATAATTGAGCAAGTTCAGTTTCCTGCTATTGGACAATTTACATTAGTAATAAAAAGCTTTAAATAAAAATGGGTTATTTTAACTGCTATGGCAGGGCAAAAATCTACATTAGCGATACGCAGTTTCCATAAGCAAAGTAGCTGATAATCATTACAAATGTTAGCACCTCATAAATCCAATTAATTCTGTTCCTTCAATTCAGGAAATGGTTCTAACTCACATGTTTTGACCTGATATTGATAACTTTAAGGACATTTGTGCCACAGTCCCGAATAAGCAGCAGTTTACTCTGCTCATATTTGGTCAAGAGAGAGACATCATTTTTTTTCGCTCTTTAATGTCCTTTCCAACAACTTCACTTATTTAGTGAACTACTATATCTGCAATGCTTTTCCTTCAGCATCATGATTTCAGGCTTGAAAGATACTGTTAAGATAATATATGTTTTTGGTTTTGTTTTTTAAAGACACACAGTTGGATGCAGTAAATTTAGACGCTTGTGTTATGACTAAATCCCATCACAGTGATCACGCTTCCAATTTGGACGTTACTCAGGCAAAACTCAAACCAACATCAATGAGAATTTTACCTGGATGACAAACAACAAGTAATGACAAAATCAGAAGCCAAGGTCCAATATTCATTTGAAGAGAGAAATCTGAACACTTGGAAGAAAATAATTGTTAATTTATTATAGATTGTCAAATTAAATCAAGGTTCCAGTCCTTTTTCAAGTGAAGACATTTCAAATGACATTCAAATATCTGAGCGACATATATATTGTACCACCAATTTTTAAACAGAACTCCTTGAGATCCTAAAAATTAACAGTGCGCAATGATAATGAGGGTCTGATTCAGATGACAGCAAGCTGGGGGGAGTAGTGGATATGCCAGAGGGTAGGGCTAGGATTCAGAAAGACCTCAACAAATTGGAGGACTGGACCAAAAGAAATCTCATGAGGTTCAACAAAGACAAGTGCCAAGTCCTGCACTTAGGAGGGAACAATCCCATGCACCACTACAGGCGGGGGACCAACTTGCTAAGCAGCAGCTCTGCAGAAAGGACCTGGGGGTTACAGTGGACAATAAGCTGAAAATAAGCCAACAGTGTGTCCTTGTTATGAAGAAGACTAATGGCATACTGAGCTGCATTGGTAGAACTGTTGCCGGCAGATGGAAGAAAGTGATTACTCCACTCTTTTCAGCACTGGTGAGGCCACATCTGGAGTCCTTTGTTCAGTTTTGGGCCCCCTGCAACAGAAAGGATGTGGAGAAATTGGAGAGAGTCCAGCAGAGGGCAGCAAAAGTGATGATGGAGCTGGGCCACATGGTTTATGAGGAAAGGCTGAGGGAAATCTGGAGAAAAGAAGACTGAGTGAGGATTTAATAGCAGTCTTCAAGTCCCTGAACAGTGGTTGCAAAGAAGATGGAGCTGAACTGTTCTCAGTGGGGGCAGATGACAGAGCAAGGATCATTGGTCTCAAATTGCAGCAAGGGAAGTTTAGGTTAGATATTAGGAGAAACTTTCTCACTAGCAGGGTAGTAAAGCACTGGAACAGGTTACCCAGAGCGGTTGTGGAATCTCTGTCCTTGGATTTTTTAACAGCCTTCTAAACAAAGCCTTGGCTGGGGTGATCTAGTTGCAGATGGTCCAGCTTTGAGAAGGAAGTTGGCTTAGATGTGACTTCCTGAGGTCCTTTCCCACCCTCATTTTCCATGATTCTATGATTCAGCATTTAGTGCTCATTTAGTATGGTAGACACAATCATACTACTTGTTACAATAAAGGTAAATATGTTCCTGCCTTCTTATTGTAAGTTTATTACCTATACATGTCAGGAAGTCATAGTCCCATTCCTTCCCTTTGTACAGCATAGAAGGCCAGCATAACTCTTATTTAACGGTAGTTTGTGCACATTATGGTATCATGACATCCTTTGCAACATGTGAATGTGCCACAGTTAGTTCTCTGAAGCATAAGGCTATTAGTTACTGCCATATGGTATGCAAGACTCAACGGGCCATTGGCTTATTCTACTTTGGAAATCAGACATCCGTCTCTATTCTATTTGGAACTAGTCAAAGAGTCTTTAGGCACCCATTAGGAATCCATTAACATAGACTCCTGCTCTGCCTTATTCAGAGTAACAGAAGTAGTTACCACATCTAGTAGTGGAGATGTATTGCAAAGCTGAAAGAAATCTGGGTCTTAAAAATTCTCCATGGCAAAGAAATAAATACTGCCAAAATGTAGTTCTTATTTCCCCTTATATAAAGTTGAACAGAAATCAAATTCTAGCATGCTAAAAATAACAATAATAAAGTGGCGGAACAGCATGTATATCATACAAAGAGAATTCAAGTATAAATTAATGTAACATTCAATAATAAAGCATCAGCATAGATAACTGCTAATTTGATGCAATTCCTCTAAAAGCCAATTGTTTTAAATGACATAGTATGAACCAGATGCCTCATATATTAACACTTCCACTAAACCAGCATTAGCTTAAGATATTTTATTGATGACACTGCTATCATGGTAAAGCAGTATAAATAGAGTAGTACTTAGCTTTGTGAAAGAGAATTTACCCAGAGAAATCTACTAAGAGATTACAAACTATCATATGACTTAGCCCTTGAAATCGTTGTTGTGTTTTAAATGCATTGGTAAGGAATTTTTTATTTGCTCCTTTAAGATATGCCCTGGCACAGCATCTGAGTAAAAGTTTCTTAGTGATGTGTAAAAATCAATCATTTTAAAGCAATAGGTCTAATACAGTTTCTAAACACAGCCTTGCATTTAAACATAGTTTTCAGCCGTGTTTGTATTGAAAATTGTGGCGTATTCTCTCTCTGGTCTCATGCCTTGAGAGCCAAAAGGCCCTAAACTAAAACCTTTCCTCTTCTCTGATTTTGCACAATATCCTTCCACCTTGTTGTATCTTCCCCTCTCCCTTCCAGACCGGTTTTTATACTATCTTCCCACTGCTATCTTGGTCTACCTTGAGGTCAGACACCCTCCACCTCAGTTTCTAAAATCTGCTCACATGTCTTCTCTTGCCTGATCTCCAGACATGCCCTACCTATTTCATTCCTTGCACTCTTCTCTTGCTCAAGGCATCAGATCTTTTGTAAAACTTCACCAACCCTTGATGGCGCCTTCTCCTCCATTCTCTGTTTTCTCTTACTGCACCAAATATTTTCAATTTGTTTTCAAACACTTGAAGACTTTTTCCATTTGCCTTCTTCAACCTTCAGGATTCATATCCATATAAAAAGACATGTTGAAAACCTTGTCAAGTATAAAGCTAGCTTTTAAAGTTAGTTGAGATTTTCTTTGATTCCTTTTTTATCCCGGCTCTATGGGCATATATTAGCACTGCAAATTCTTCCCCGGACTTTTGGCTTTGTGATTATTGTTCCTAAATATTGAACCTCTGTACCGTTACCACATTGTCATTCCCTATCCTTATCTTCCCAGAGATCCTGAGATTTATTTCTGGATATGACCACGTATTTAGTCTTGCTGATATTGAGAGTTAGCCCATCTTCTTTGGTGCTTGACTCCATGATCTCTGAATTCTTTTGTGCCATTTCCATTTCCCCTCCTACTAGTCCTAGTAGGATATATAAAATATCTGGTACAGTTCATTCAGCTCCAGACTTTTTCCTTCTCCTTCACTGGCAAATGAAAAAATAAAAGTTTGTCTTTTGCTTTGTAAATTAACCAAGAATACTCTACGGTCTAAGGAAAACAGTTTTTAAAAAGCCTAAGTGACATAGGAGCTTAGGTCCCATTCTCAAAGAAAGAATTGGGTACTAAAGAGTCTAAATCCTCTTGACTTTCAGAAACACAGGGATTCAAGTCACTAAGCTGATTTTTGATTTTTTTTTCTCTAATCTGAAGTTTTATTGAAAAATCAAAGGATTCTCCAGGCTCTGCTGAAAATGGTATTTGTGTGCTTTTGACAAGTCTACTTACATTATTTTAAATGGTGCTTCGGTCTTTGAACACCTCTCAAGTCACAAAAACTTCACTTGGGAAAGCATAGGAGAGACACCAGAGCAAACCTGCATGACAGAAGTATAGCAGCACACAGCTCCATGAGGGCCAATCTACTTTGGTACGTTAGCTCATAGAGACCTCAATGCCCCCTGCCTCTATATTCAAGTTAGCTCACTGAAAGCTAGCCTAGGTATCTCCAGAGACCATAGCAAACTCCACTATGGACACACCCATAGATTGTGCACTCCTTAAGGAAGTCTTCTTGGTCACCCAGAAAGCACCAGAGATTTTCAAAACCCTATCTTAAAGAAAAAGTAATTTTGGGCTGAGTACCATTATTGTTTAAAAGACGTTTTAAAAAATCACAATTACAAAAAATATAGAAGAAAAAACATTGAGAGTTTTTCAAATTACCATTGTACAGAAGAAGTTGATCGCAAGACAGTGCCCAAATACTGGGTCAGAGCTGACCTCTGTCAGTGGAGGACCTTACACCGAGGCCTTGGTCTTGAATCAAGATCCATTTGGCAGGACTCCTTGGTGCCATCTGGAGCCCCATCAATCCCCATGAAACTCTGCATTGGGCCAGGTTGGTCTGGTCCCAGGACCAGGCCCCATATTTGGAATGCTAAAGGCTGCTGCTCCATTCAAGGGATGTGGTGCTAAAATACTGAATACAAAGTGAAATGTGAACTAGCATTTGGCATTTGCAATAAAAAAAAATCAATTGATTGAGGTGGCATGACAGAATGCAAGGGTCTTATTCCAGCCTTATCATTCAGATTGGTGGAATTCACTTCAGTAAAATAAAATTTAAGCCGTACACGCAAGGCTGCTTCTTATTTATTCACTGCTGTGCAGTGATCCTAGCAGCTATTGCTGGCGAGATGCTTCTTGCTCAAGTACATTAAGTGGAGTGGAGACTTCTAAATCCCTAGTGGACCATGCTTATTTCCCTCTCCTCCACTCTTGTTTATGTCTCAACACACTTTGAAACATTAATAGGGGAACTTCAGAATGTGAGAGGCTTCTCAATTGAAAGAAAAATTTCTGTATGGCATTTGCTGGTATTTCTGGATATGCAGGGCTCTTTCTAAAACAATCCACAAACCTGAGGTCCTGACTGCTCTTTACAAGCACTGAGATCCAAGAAATTTTTAATTTCATGTATATTTATCGCCTAGAATGACTGGTCAGATGCGTTTCACACTAATAACAGATAAATGAAGTTAAGGCCAAACTGACTGTGCTTTAAAGTGCATTAAAAGCATTACTGCAACAAAGATATTTTTCATGAAGGAGCTGCATCTCATTTATCTTTACATCTCACTAGTCAAATCCCAAAGCGATTATATGCCCGTCTACAGAAGATTTTGATGTATCCTCTGACTCCTTGCACAAGTGAAGACAACTTACCATGTTGCAAAGCATCTTTATTTTATCAGCATCGTCCATGTCTATAAAATATTATGTAATCTATGGACTCTACTTAAACACTATTGGGGGGTCTTCAAGAGGAGGTTGGATAGATATCAGACTGGGGTGTTATGATCCCAGCACTTGTTCCTGCCCAGGGCAGGGGGTCAGACTTGATGATCTGTTCAGGTCCCTTCTGACCCTAGAAACTATGAAACTATTAGGAATATTTTTGCATAGTCCACAGGGGACTATTCATACAACTCCCCTAAGGAATTATCAGTGTAGTTCTCCACTAGACTTTCACATGTGCACAGCTGCTTTCTGCAGTTAATGAGACCTGCCACTGCTATGACAAAAAAATTGGCCAGAAGCTTAGGCCCACTCCATTTTTGACAGTTCCAGGTAAAATATGAATTGAAAAATTTTCCTCCCCAAAAAGAGCAAACCAAGAGTATTTGATACACATGGTATACCATCATAAGAATGATTACTGTTCTTATTTCTCCCCTCAGCAATCTGTCTTCCCCATCATTTTTAAGACATGTGAATAAGCCAGATTCTACTAGGACAGAGTATATGAACACAGGCTGCTCAGATTCCAGTAAGTCAAATACTCTTCAGTCTTGAAAAACAAAAACAAAATGGTATACCACCCACTTGCCTTTTGTTATGTTGAGTTGATGGCTTGGCAACACATTGGTTTAGGTAATTGCTATAGGTTATTTAAATTACATCCAAAAAATGTGAGTGAAGAATTACTGAACTCCTTACTCCCACCTGCTTCAGTAGGTCCCCTTCTGAAATGAGACTACAAACATC
The DNA here is from genome assembly GCF_001723895.1 of Crocodylus porosus. Taxonomy (NCBI): domain Eukaryota; kingdom Metazoa; phylum Chordata; order Crocodylia; family Crocodylidae; genus Crocodylus; species Crocodylus porosus. Next base: position 3,440,397 of record NW_017728917.1, read on the forward strand.
TTCATGTCATTGCAAAAGCTAAACAGTTTGTCAACAATTTGAGAGGTAACATTAGAGGAAGATGCAAAAATAATCTAAAGGCATCATCTCTTTAGTAGGTGTAGAAGAAATGTATAAAAAACCCTGTTAAGGTCTATAAGACCTGAATATTCTAGGTACAGAAACTTGGAAATCATATTCAAAACTGGTTAAATCCTTAAGACTAGCCATGAGAAATGCTTCTCAAAGAGAAGAGAAGGGAAGAAATGTGTATTTATGTTCCTAACAGAGCTGCCCATCAATATCATTCTGCTGTCTAATCTTGGAGTGACAGAACTGAATGAGAGTCCCAGATTTCCAGAAAGTTAAGTCTACTGAAAGTTTGCCTGAGGTCCCTCACAGAGCTGTTCATGGGTATCAAGGGATAGAGAAGTCCACATTTATGATTGGCTAGTTTTTTGCAGTCCAACTTTTTTGATGGCTTGATTGATTCAGTTTGTCATTTGGAGTTATTACCATTTTGGAGCTTTACGTCCTATTAAATCTCATGTTATTATATAGTTGGCTACAGAAAAGAAAACCACCTGACTGTGTTTATTTGTTGGTGCCATAGCAACCAAAACATGATGGAGGTAGTGGCACCTTGTGTAAGAAAAATGAAGAATACGAATCTTGCCTCATCTCGGTTTGACTCATTAATCCATTCCTTCTTCCTTCTCCAAACCTCCCATCTCTCCTCTAACCTCCCCATTTGTCTGTTCCTCCCACTCAGTGGAACGTGACATTTATCTTTTGACAATCATAAACTTTGGGGACTTTTTGAGGTCTTTACCTTCTTTCACCCATTCTTATAACACCAAAGTCTCAGCACTAACCAATATGCGGTATCCCGGATGGCTACATAGTCAACCTATGCCCCAAATCATCTATACGCCAAGATATGGGGTTGCGTGGATACACCTGCAGTTAGGCTGCAAATACAAGGAGACCTAGACAGGCTGGCACATTGGGCAGAAGAGAACCAGATGAGGTTCAACATAGAGAAATGCATCTGGGAAGGAAGAACCCCCAGCACACCTACAGGCTGGGCAACGCTAACCTTACCAGCACTACAAATGAAAGGGATCTGGGGGTAACACTAGACCCCACCTAGGGCCAATAAAACTCTGGTGTGCATCAATCGATGTGCCTCTAGTAAAACCAAAGAAGCGATTCTCTCGCTTTAATCAACATTGGTGCAGCCGCTGCTGGAGTATTGCATCCAGTTCTGGGTGTCACACTTCAACAAGGACATGGTAAAGCTTGAGAGGGTCCAGACAAGGGCCATCCATTTGATCAGAGACTTGCATGGCAAGCCATATGAGGAGAGGTTGAAGGATCTCGGACTCTTCAGCCTAAAAAAAAAGAAGGCTGAGAGGGGACCTGACTGCGGCTCACTGCTATATCAGAGGCATACATCAGGGCCTTGGTGAACAGTGCTTGTTATTACCTGTCTCTCAGGTGTCCCATGAGGAATAATTAATGTTTGTAGAGCTTTTTCCAAATGAAATGCACTACATAAATGTTAGTTGTGCTCTTATGATAATTATTATAGTTGCTCTAAGCTCATTTACTTTCCTATTGATGCTGGGCATCATTTTCTAATTAAATATTCATTGTATTGAATGATACAATTCGTTTGAAGTAATAGACCAATACGCTCTTTTGACCAGTTAGCCCCATTTTACTGTATGTAAAACACATTATTTAAAAAACAGAAACGCTGTTTTTGCAGGTTCCTGTGTCTCATACTACCAAGTAGTGATTTGTCTGCTGTTAAGTTGTAAGACATGCAGCTCTTACCAAAGAGATACTGAATTTCTGCAAAACAAACACTTCTGTATAACATTTGGATAGAAACAAAATATGCTAGAAGTTCCTCTGCCCCAGATTTCATTCTGAAGCATTGCACCTAAATAAAATATTTGAATTGGCTGTGATGCACTATGTCTAGAAAATACTGAGGTTATACTATAATATGTATGCATAAGATAGAACCACAGAGTTATGTTGGCTAGAAATTGAAGCAAATCTTAATGAAAGCCCTGAGGTTTCACAGGAAGAGTAGAGACACAACCAAAACACCATTAAAAAACAGGTGAATCACTTAAGTGTCGTTCAACAATTCAGTACCTTTATAAAATTCTCACTCAAAATAACTTGCACTTCCTATATAACAAAAGCTGTTCATTTCTACCAGTTAGGCCTGCAGTGAATGGCCAGGGATTATGGCATATCTATCCAAAAAAGTGAGCATTTAACAACTTACCATAAAAACATTTGTGCACGTGTGGTAAGAGTTGGCAAGTTGAATCTAAGCTGCAGCAAAAAAAGATTAAGGTCCTACAGAACCTCATTCACCCTGAGGTGATCAGTTAGAAGTTGGCACTGTTCTTGGCTCAGTGCTGTAATAATTTGATTGATCTTCTGCAATTTATGCTAAATGAATTGCTGGTCCCAGTCCAATTCCTCCTACCTCTGTGTATGCATCACTAAGCCACCACCACAATTCAAAGCCTTGTTGATAGATTTAGAGAGACAGAGAATTGAACAGGTATGAAGATTGAACTACTCACTCATCTCTAGCAGTGATCCCGCCATGACAGGGGCAAGGCAGGAAACTGGGTGAGGCCAGAAGCTCAGGCTGTTGCTGCCAGTTCTGTGGATAAACAGAAAATGTCACTCTCTAGAGCTGTCAGTCCAGCACCATTTCACAACTGCTACGTTCAATTCCTAAAAATTGACCAAAGTGACTCTGGGACTCTTCAGCCTCAAAAGAGAAGGATGGGAGGGGACCTGGTAGCAGCTTACTGCTATGTCAGAGGTGTACATCAAGGGCTCAGTGAACAACTGTTCACCAGGGCACCCTGGAGGAAAACTAGGAGTAATGGTCACAAACTCCTGGAAGACCGTTTCAGGCTCAACGTTAGGAAAAACTACTTCACACCTAGGGTGTCCAGACTGTGGAATAAGCTCCCTCCAGAGGTGGTGCAATCGCCTACCCTGGAAATCTTCAAGAGGAGACTAGAAAATCACCTTGCTGGGGGTCACCTGACCCCAGCTGAATATGCTTTGACTGAATATGACTTCATTCAGATTAAGAAACGGGTATATATATTTTATATATTTTTTATTATTATTATAAAAAGAAAAGCATATCAAGCAAAGAATTGACTCACTTGCTGGAAACACTATAAAAGAACCAAAGCTTCTGCAGATCCTCAGCAACTTGCTTCACAGAACAGCATGACAAGGGCACCACGTGCAGTGACAATGTAAGGAGGGACACTTGTATGGGAAGCAGATGAATGAGGCATTAAAGATGCACACAGTGATGGAGAGGCGGACAATATATTAATGTTTGGATAAAAAGGGATCAGACGTATATCTGGTAAAACAATAATCATCTTCCCTGTGGTTTTCAGACTTCCCCTGTGCTCAAAACCAGCAGCACCAGAATAGTCATTAAGTTCCTCTTCTGTTTTCTGCCTCCATTTTCCTTTGTCATAACAAGACAGTATACAATGGTATCTCTCTGAAGCCTAGAGACTATACAAGGCTTACGTTAAGAGGCAGTTTAAACTTTTCATAGAATCATATTAATGATGTAAACAAAGCCTTAGGTAACTGAAATCCACTGAATTAGTGATCTGTGTTTGCTGATATCATTTCCTCCCCCTGCTTTTAGCCTGATGGCGAGCCAAAATCTGGGGTCCTGACAGTTATTTCAAGTAGGAGTGGACATTGCCAAATTTGAGCATCTCTGATGTATGTTCTTTTAAATAAATTGAATCCCAAAGCCCTGCTTTGCTTTCAGAATCAAGTAATTAGAGACACTTTCCTCATTCAAAGCTCCAAATCTCTTTTAGCCAGCACCCAACCCCAAAAACTCATTCCCAGGACTCCACTTCCTCAGGCTGTGTTGAAGCACTCTGTTCCAGGGGGCTGTCTCTCTCCACCTGAGCTTTCTCTCACCTCCACGTGCACGTACCTGTTCCTCAAAAAAAAATCCTCAGCCAAATCAACTTCTGCTAGAATATATGAATTCCCACATCTTCAATTTGCTTTTGTTTTAGGCAGAAATGTGTACTGTTGCTTACAGCTACCTTAAACGAGGAGCAGCAGCTAAACCTACTATTTTCAGCAAGATTTAACCGAACCTATAACATTATGATCATACCAGCAAGGAAGCTTGCAATATGTCATAAGTCAGGCAATGACTCCAGAGAAATTTAAATAGTACTGAGTATAAAGGAGCTTGGGAACTTCCCATCAGAACTACAGCCTACAGACAAGATCCTCTCATATTAGAAAAGAGGTTGTGTCCTGAGCTCATTCTGCAAATGTCTGATTTTGTATTTGCATCTGTGAGAAATTAGTGGACATTCCCTGTGGTTTAACATTAAATATTCACGAGTGACTCAGATTCACGCCGTGTAATTTGCGATGGACTCTTTTCAAGTTTATACGATGTGTAAGGCTCTCTTCCTGGAATTTTATTTTATTTCAAGATCAGGCAAGTAGATGAATTTGTACCTGTATAAAAACCAACACAGGGAATGCTGGAGGAAACTGAGCACATGTGGAGCAACAGCCCAAGGGCCATTAAATTACATTTCAACTTGAGCCAGCCAACTCCAGAACTCAGCAACCCCACTCAACCAAAGTGGTGAAAAGAAGAGAAGACAAGGTTACTGGTTACCCATTATAGAAATGGGGGCTAGACTTCTGAGAAGACCCCAAGGGAGTTAGAGGCCCAAATCCCAATAACATTGCAAGGGATTTGGACGCTTCACTCTCTAGGGGATCTTTCAAAATACAAAGTTAATTTCAGCTAAAAACCTGCTCCATTATCTAATATCATTTTTACATCCCTTGGTATTGCATCTTTGTTCCTATAAAGGATTCCTTTGCATAGATTTAAAGTCTTCTGGCTCAAAAGAGAATTGGATTTATTATCTTCTAACCTATCTTCTAAATAAAGGATCTAAAAAAAAGAACTTCTGGAGACAGGGCTGGGGAGCAGCTTGTGACCAAGCAGAGACAGAAGAGTTTGTTGGATAACACCTTTTGGAAACCATTTCTGGAATGTAAGGCAACACCTTATGTGGAACATTAGTAGGCATTTTAGTTAAGAGTGGTAAATCAACTACAAGCAATGAAATTGGCTTCCAAGCAGTTCAATCTGTGCAGGGATTCCCCATTTATCTTTTAACTTCAAGCAGGCTTGCCAAACACACTTGTTCTGGAAGCAATCAAGATTCAAAGCTAAAGATATATAGAGCACTTAAATGTTGGAGCCTTGGGAAAGCTACTTAGCAGTAACAGATCTTCCCTTCACTACAAGGGATTTACAGGAGTTGCCTGCCTTTTGAATTGAGTTTAGGAAGCGGTTTAATAGTTTAATCCAGAAGTGCTTCCAGGAATACCTGGGGGACAGGTCAGAAGAGAAAAAGTGAAGTCCACCTAAGCCCTGTTTTGGGTGTGCCGCTCCAAGAATTTTTTTAAAAATGTTATTAAATGCCACTTTACTTCAAATACTCCTGGGGAACCTGGAAGTTGCCTAGGCATCTGCAGATCTGCTTCTGCTCAGAGCTTGCTCCCATCTAACATTTTGAAAAGAAGTGAGGTCTACCCTGTTTTCTGAAGGAACCCTTGCAGGTACCTTTCTTCAGAAGCAGAGCCAAGACTCTGGATTGCTAGTGGATTGAAACATCTCCTCTTGCACCCCAAGTCACATACTTAGATATACCTTTACACAGAGCATTTCCTGTAGGCTATCTTGAGGCAGCCCATGGATTTTTTTGAATTATTCTTCTGAGTGGTCTATGTCACCCCCTGCAGGTAGCAAAATGCCTAGGACATTTATACATGTGCACTGGGAGTCTGTGGGGGGTCAGGGTATGCTTTAATTAGAGCAGCTCTGAGAACAGTTTAATTAGAACGGTTCAGGAGCAGACCCAGAGGGGATGCAATGTTGTGGCTGCACCCCCCTTTCAGGCTGGCCTGTGCTGCAGGAGCCTCTGGGGACTTTTTTTAAAGTCCCCAAAGCATGCAATAGTTCCTTCTTGCCTATCCCCCCCCCCGATGTGCAAAGCCACAACCCCCACTCCCTTCCCTGCCTACTACTGCAACTTTCTCTGCTGTCCTGGGGGCAGGCAGGAGAAGCTTCAATGCCACTCCTGCACACTCCAGCTGGGCTTCATGGGGGCTGGTCTCAGCTGGGAACAGCAAAAGCAGCAGCAATGGTGATGGGGGGGGGGTCTCCTCCACCCCATCCAGTTCCCTGGAGCAGACATGGGGAGGGGAAAGCAGTAGAGTAAGGACCGTGGACTTCAGGAAAGCAGAGTTCAACTCGCTCAAGGAACTCACGGGCAGGATCCCCTGGGAAGCTAGTCGGAGGGGGAGAGGCATCCAGGAGAGTGATTCTTCCCCTCTGTTCAGCACTGAGGCCACATCTGGAGTCCTGTGTTCAGTTTTGGGCCTCCCACTATAGACAGGATGTGGACAAATTGGAGAAAGTACAGAGGAGGGCAATAAAAATGGTGACGGGTCTGGGGCACATGACTTCTAAGGACAGGCTGAAGCAGCTGGGCTTATTTAATCTGGAAAAGAGAAGACTGAGAGGTGATTTAATAGCAGCCTTCAACTACCTGAAGGGAGGTTTGAAAAAGGATGGAGCTGGACTCTTCTCAGTTGTGGCGAATAACAGAATAAGGAGCAACGGTCTCAAGTTGCAGCAAGGGGAATGTAGGTTAGATATTAGGAAGAATGTTCTCACTAGGAGGGTAGTAAAGCACTGGAACAGGCTAGCAAAAGAGGTCTATCCTGTGGACTGTCCATCCTTGCAGGTTTTTAAGACCTGGCTAGACAAAGCCTTGGGTGGGATGATCTAGTTGGAGCTGGTCCTCCTCTGAGCAGGGGACTAGACTAGATGTGACCTCCTGAGGTCCCTTCCAAACCTCATTTTCTATGATTCTAACTCCCCTGCCCATTGCCACTGCTGCTGCTGTTCCCAGCTGAGCCCAGCCCACAGAAGCGCAGCTGGAATGGGCAGGAATGGCACTGAAGCTTCTCCAACCTGCCCCCAGGACAGCAGAGAAAGTGGCAGTAGTAAATGGGGGGGGGGCAGGGAGAAGGAAAGGGCAGGGCAAGGGATGTGCCTTTGAGCGCCAAGGGAAAGAAGGATTCTCACCTGCTTTGGGGACTTCAGGGAAAAGTCCCCAGAGGCTCCTGTGGTGAGGTCTGCCTACATGGGTGGCTGCTCCTACACCCCCTTTTGGTGAGTCCTGAATCTGCCCCTGGGGGTATTAACAGCTAAATTGTAAATGGCCAAGTCTTTGTTTGAACATAGCCCCAAATTCTTGATATTACTTCAGCTCTTGGTAAAAACAGGTAGAACTGTCCAGAATTTCCCTTGCAGGACATTAAGAACATATTTTCTATAAGAAATCAAGAGGGAAATGTTTTTTAGAAAAGCCTAGGCCTCCTACTAGGAATGACAAATAGTCCAGAAACAGATTATTAAGCCATAAAAGCAAATGATCTATGAAAAAATTAACAGGAAAATGCATGATTCACATACCAAGTGTACAAATCAAGCAGACTCTATGAAAATAAAATTGAAATTTAAAACTGTATGGGAAGAACAAAACCCTTACATGGATTTAGCAATACAGGATCAGCTTGCCTAACCTTCACTAAAGGAAAAATCTTCTAGACTTTAATGAGAATTATACTTCAAGATCAAGCATATAAATTAGCTCTCCCTTTTTCAAAAAGGACTCTGCAACAGTAGACATATTCCCCACCCAAAGCCTATTTCCAGGTAATTGCAGCTGGTCAAATACCAACCCCCTCTTCCCCCCAACTGCTTTTTTCCCTTTTGTTTGAGAAATGCATTCTTTGAAAAATGGAGAGGGATTTTCATTTACTTTAAAAGTTTTTTAAAGTAGCATATTTTAGGATCTCTTAAAATATTTAATTTCTTTTCTGTTAAGCCTGAAAGGAAGAAGTTTTCATCAACTGAATTGCAATTTCCTATAGGGAAATGTATCTTTAGAAAACAAAAGAGGGGTGGGGGGGGGTAGACCAAAAAAGAAAAAAGAAAAAAAGGAGGGAACATATTTCCTTAAACAAAAAGAACACAATTAGGCTCTTTCTTTGTTAAAGAATATCACATAAAATGGTTTTCGCACCAGATCTTGTAATAAGTTATGTGCAAATCTACATACTTTTGTGAGATAATGTCCATATTACCACTAACCAAAAAAACATTGTGTTCTGCTATTTTTCCGACAACTCTATAGCTGGCTAAATATTAGGGCCATAATTTAACCATGTGTTGTTTCTTTATTACTAGGACTTAATTGAATAGATAAAGTAAAAGTCTTATAAAATTGCTCTGGCAAACTATTAACGGGTGTTACCATCAGTGCTATTTCCAGAATCCTGGCAATAAAAACAGCTTAATACTATAAGTTCTGTGCACTGAAGGCATCATTTCCTAAGCTCAGCAAAGCAGCATTCCAATATTCCAAAAGCACTAGCCTCGTAATTCTTCAAAGCACTTGTGAGGGTAGAAAGCTAGCAAAGCTACGAGGAATGGTGTTGAAGGCAACAAGAATTGTATTTGCTTAACCAAGAGTTCCACGTGGCCCACATGCAAGTCCACATGCAAGTGATTTCTAGCTGATGTTATGGCAGCAACTCTGCCATGTGTACCAGGGCTGTCCAACTTCTAAGTGGCCAGGGGCCACATATTACATGGCCACAGGCCCTCCAGATGCCCTTGCAGTGCAGGTCCTCCAGAAGGCCCTGTTCCACCCCAAGATGAGATGGACTTCGTTACCCTCAGTCCCTAGTGAACATTGATTCATATAGTGCAAGGTAATTCGCTTCCACATTTCCATTTGCCGTGGTCCATAACACCTGACCTACAAACTTTACACCTGTGCTTCAGGTGTTCGGTGGGCCTGCAAAGGAACTGAGGGCAACTTGAAGGAACGATCTGTTCTGTGCAGGACTGAGCTTCTGCATTAGATGTGTAAGTCTATGGACATTTCCAAGGTCCTCCACATGAGAAGGGGAACAGAATCAATATCATGAAAGAACGAGAAATGCTGCCACTGGGTTTTACAGTGTGAGTGTTGCACCATTCAGAAAGCGATGTCAGAGCATTTTGGTTCATCTGTCTTTCTAGTCCACTTTCTTCCTAAAACAAGATGGTTCCATTTAGCACCCTCTCTCATGCTGTGTCCCATCTAGATGGAAGTAGCAAAAGGAACAAAGCTCCCATCACTCTTGTTGGGAGACTACTTCACAGTTTGTCACTTTTCATTGTTAGGACAACTTGGCTTTCAAATGATATCCTGTTCTTCCGTTCCATTTTTTCATAAATTCCTCCAGTTTCCTTCTGTCCTGTACAATGACTATTGCCCTGAACAAATATCCTAACGAATAGATGTAACAGGTCTTTCTCAATTGCAGTAGTTCTGTTGAACACAGATAATAGAAAGGCCAAATAAGCACAAAGAAAAGCATATCTCCGTTCAGTATACCAAGGGAGTTTTCCATCCACATGAAACTGCAGCACCAGTATAATTGCCAAGGTCAGGAACAAAGTGAGAAGCCACATACAGGCGTCTCATAAATGTTTTATCTACCTAGGGGTCACTGCAACTTGCACGATTTATGTTTCTACAATGGAGGCTGTCTGTAATTTAATGTCCCTGAATCCATTTCCTTTTCCAGCTCCCCTGCTGGAGTCCAGTTTCCAATATCTAACAAATTCCCCTAGAAGCCTTCCAAATACCTGGAGGGAGAATGCTTATACTGCTTAAGAAAAACAAATACATAGTCTGGTCCAGTCTGAAACTGAAAACAGGTGACGTGCAGGTTGTGTTGAAATCCACAATCTTGGAATGCCCGTGGTAGACATGTTATTCCTTCCTGACCACCGTGGTGTTTTCTTTTTGCAAAGCTGCACAGCTGACATTTCCTGTGCCCATACTGAGGAGCAATGACATAATGCTAAGTTCTAATGAAAGTGCTTTGCAGTTACAAAATTCAAACACTTAAAAGTCATTTCCACCCTCAAGTGACACCTATGAAGCAAACTTACTACGCCAGGACAGCAGCACCCTCAGACACACCTAGTGCAGAAGCCAAGTGGTTGCATTTGTGTGGTGCTACAGCAGGGGTGGGCAATTACGTGGGCCTGAGCGCCACTTACAGAATTCTGGTGAGCTGTCGTGGGCCAGGTCAGCACCCCCCACCCCAACAGCTCAGGGCCAGGGCTGGGACTCTGGGGTGGTGACAGTATTGGGCCAGAGAGGAAGAGCCACAATCTGCTCCTTGCATGCCCATGCAACGGGTGCTGCTTCTGAGGGCGGGGGCCCAGGAAGTGAATCTCAGCTCCGACCAAGGCCCTGGCCCTGTAATCCCATGGAGACTGACCTGGACCCAAGCAGGCAGGGTGTGCTTCCAGGTAGATGGGATGGCCCCACAGGTGGGCAGTAAGCAGGACAGTTGGGGTGGTCTGGGATTGCGGGGCAGTGAAAGCCCAGGGCTGGGGCAAACAGCAGAGTCACAATCTGCTCCCCACACACTCCTGCCTGCAGAACCACCATCCATCACAGGGGTGTGAGGGCAGTGGACTGTGACTCTGTACTGTCGCTGCCCCACCTGCCCACCCCGTGCCTGGACACCACTCCCCGCCTGCCTGTGGCCCCAGCCCATCTGCCTGACTCCATGCTCTGCCCATACAGGTCCCACCCCCGGTGGCGGGTGCGAGGCAGATGGGCCTGGGTGCCTGGGCAGTGAGGCTAAGTCTGTGCCCCCTAGCCCCATGGCACATCTGGGGGTGGCAGGACTGGCCACACATGCCATGGACCCAAGCTGCTCCCCGCACCCAAGCTGGGTAGAACTGAGAGACCAGCCGCGGGATGGATAAAATCTTTAGGTGGGCCAGATCTGTCCTGTGGGCTGTATTTTGCCCACCCCTGTGTTACAGGCTGGTTAATCAGCACTGGTGAATAACAGTGCCAACTATCAGCCTGTCCACTGTGCCACACAGACATGGATAACAGGTGAAGAGAGTGGAACTACCTGCCTACCACCTCACTCTCTGTAGTAAATACAGAAGGGCCTGTAGGAGGAAATGAGACTCAGAGCTAGAATATTTTCCCAGAGACATCTCAAGGATGAGTTGGCTTTGCCATGAATGATACAAAATCTAATAAGAAACCCACTACCAACCTACTCCTTTCATTCTATAAGAGCCTTTAAAATCAAAAGAACTTCAGGAATTGGCCTGTAGTGGACAATACTTGATTAATTCCAATACGACTAATAAAAGTAGATGGTCAAGTGCCTCAGTTAATCAGGGCTAATATTTAAATTGAACAAACAACTGTGAATCTGCCCCAAGACACTATGATAAAATTAACCAGGTGCTTTACCCAACATATGAAAATTTAATAGAGTAAAAGCCACTCTGCATAAAAACCTGGATGTACGGAAGGGCAGAAACAGAAGCAGAAAAGAATTATTTTACAATATAACAAAGAGGTCTGGGAAGGAAGAAAGAAACCTTTGCAGCAGATAGATAAGCAACTGGCAGACTGCACCCCCTCAAAGTCAGTTCCAGAAGAGCACTACAGGACTTTACACTGGTGGCAAAGAGAAGTTGCAACACTTTGTCTGTAGATCTGTATGTGACTGGGGGGCCAGTTCAAAAGAGCTTGCTAGTATTTATTGCATTGGGTAACAGGCTTTTAGCATGACTCGTATTTTAGATCAACCAGGATAAACCATGGACACAATAACCAACGTTATCCAGTTTCAGAAGCCAAGTTTGTATTCTTTATGAACTCTACACTCCCAGTGACATCTCAAAGTAACATTCGTAGGTAGAAATTGTAGTAAAAAACAACTGAAATTTTAGGGTCATAAGGAATACTAGCAGGCATCCAAGCATGACAGTCTGTCTCTCTTAGCTAGTCCTCTAAAAAGACTAAAGGCATGATATTCTGACAACCAATAGAAACTGACCCTTAAATCAACTGGAAGGCATCTGTGTCTCTTGGAGCCTAAAGTCCTGGGTTCTGCCCCTAGTCAACTGCATTACAAGTGAACAAAACAGTATTTGTTTTACCAAAGCAGTCAGTTTCATGCTTTGGGAAGCAAGAATACCAATGTATCATTGGTTATAAGAGGAGACGGCTAAATTTAGAAATTCTGCACTGCAGACCTGAGAACAGAATTTGGTCCTTCAGATGTATACCATGCCTAACAGCAATCATTATGATAATGTGCATAAAACATTTTACTGCAGATGTATTGTAAGCCCTGTGTATTAAAATACCACATTTTGCAAGCCCCCTTTGCACCTGTGCTCCTTTTAGCTGGCTCTAATGTCTTGCTATTTTGCTAGTATTGGAATAAAGTATTTGACTAATTAAAATATGCATTTATAATATATTACTGTGGGCCTGGGAATCTCAGGTATTTTCAAATAGCATTAACAATGGTTCAAAGACCAGACCACTCACATTCATAATCATATAAGATCTTCATACCAAAATAGCAGGTGTTTACATGGAAAGCTAACCTCGGGGAAATGGTTGTTGTATTTAAGTTATCCTTGGCGAGTCTAGTATTGTGTGCATGTGTGAGAGAGGGAGGCAGAGAGAGAGGGGGAGAGAAATCGTGCTGCTTCTGCACACAATTTTGCTATCACCTCTGTTTCTTCATGCATTTCTCTCATTCCCCACCCTCATCAGGTCATGTTTCCAAAACACTTGTTCCCCTCCTCCTCCATGTCCTGCATAGCTTTCCAACCCTCCTATTTGGCTCAGCTCTCCTAGATAGCCTTGCTGCTCAGTTTCATTCCCTTGCCTGCTGGTGGCTCAAGTAGTTAAAGTTGGCTCCCATTTTCTCTTCTTCTGTAATTAAATCCCCAGTTATAGGCAATGACACTAGCTCTTTCTAACTGGTTCCAGCTGCTTTTTCCATAGGCTCTTGCTAGCAATGTACAACTGGACAGTTGTAGAAGCAGCGTCCTGCAATCAAGCCTATTAGGGGTGGATTAACAATACGCTCTGGACTAGCATTTAGAAACTGCTGTTGTAGATGATTAACAAAGTGGGTAAAATATGAATCAGAGTTGACAGCTTGACATGCTACAAGGGTGTGAATAGAACAGAGTGCAAACCTGAGGAGGAAGCGTGGAAGGGAGGAATCACAGTTCCTTTAACTTTCAGCCACAAGGGGCAGATGCAAGTATTGTGACATGGCAAGGGGACAAACATCAGCCAGGCTCCAACAGCAGTGATCCTTGGCCGGGGTGCTGCAATACCCTGGGGTGCTTGAGATCCTTTCAAGGCCATGGTGCTATGCAATGTCAGCACTGTTGGTCATGCAAACATAATTCACAAAACAAACCCAGAGATGCCAACTAGGAATTCACAGTGTTGAAAGCATTCTGACCTGTTGTGATTTTTCCGGGTGTTCTGCAACAGAACAATTGCTCTATAATTTCCCTGTAGTCAAAAAAAAAAAAAAAAAAATCGACAAGTCACAGCTGGTATTTTCCGAGGGGCGCCTTGAGCTGAACGAAGGGTGCCAAAATCAAATAAGGGTTGCCTTGACTCTAAAAACGGCATTGCCTACTCCAATGGTGCTCGATCTCTGGTCCGCAGACCAGGTCTCCATGGGTCGCACAATTTGGCAGTGGAGAGTGGTAGGAGTGTTAATTGCTGTTCTCATGATGCTGCTCAATTTCTAGACCTGTGTTGAGCCGTGCAGGCTGGGTGACATTATCCTGTATGCTCACTAGTGCCAGTCCGTTGTCAAGCCAGCATGCAAGGGTGCTGCACAGCCAGAGCTGAGTGACCAAACCAACACTGGGCTGGATCTGCCCTGTGGAATGGCCCCATAGTGCACAGCTGGCCCACAGTGCCAAATAGATTGAGCACCGCTGTGCTAGCCCAAAACTCAAAAACAAAACTACAAGCTCTCCTACTGTAACCCCAGCTGAAGCACCATCCTATGCATCTTCCTTCTTTCAGATCCTTGCTTCCCTCCTTTTTCTTTTAACCTTGCCTTCTTTTCCTTGTTCTCCCATGCTTTCGGAGATTCAGCTGATTAATTCCGCCACCCAAATCTGAAATAAGCCACAGCTGCCAGCTCCCCTGCCACATCAAAAGGCTGACATCCTTTCTGCCTGTTAGGAGACCTCTGCCTCTTTTAGGTTCCCATGCAAACGGGACATGGACTAGCAGAGGGCTGCGTGACCTCAACTCTCAAACTTCGGCGGGAACTTGCGCAAGTCAGCCTACAAACTCTAGAAATGTTTTCTTTTGCGTAATCAATTTTTACACTGCCCTCTGTTTTATTATCTGCTACAAGTCAAGAGGCCGAAAATGTGTACTATAACCCTATAACCAAGGGAGCAGTTAATTCCACTAGGGCTAGCACATAATGCGCTGACTTCTCTGTATGTCACCACTGAACGCTACCAAATGGAATGTAAAATCAGCTCCAGTTGCATTTGACCCCTAGTGGTGTAACTCACGAAAAGCACAAGAGTCTTCTACAAACTGCAGAGAAGTTGTTAACCGACCCGCCTACAAGTTACAGGAGCAGTACACCACTTTCTTTTTTGTACCTCTTAAAGTTTCCAACAGTTATCTGAACTCCAAACTTGCTCAAGAACCAATGGGAGACTTGCTCCACTGAAAACATTATCTACCCATAGCCAGGACACCTGCACTGACTAAATGTAGCATCTTGGCCCTGCCACCATGGTATTATTTTAGTGTGGACAATGGAGGAAATGAGGAATTGTCTCAGTGTGGAGCATCCACCTCCCAGTGGGCTGCACTCTCAGATTACACAGGGCAATACTGTACTTACACAATACCATGACTGCTGAATAATTTAGTCTTTTCAAAGACTGTTAAAAAATGCTCCTGATCTGAGCCCTCATGCACCAGATTCCAGCTCAGAATGACGTTTTAAAACAGATTGTATTGGAAATATTGACAGACTCTTAATTGGCATTCTGCAGAGTACAGTATATAGTAACACTGTAATAATTTGGAAATGTCTTGTTTAAAAGACATTTAGGCCATTCAAAGCAGATATTGATATTCATTTGTAGTATCTGAGAGCCAGCAGTACCTTGAAGGCATCTCAGTGAGAAAATCTTTTCCAGCAGCAGGTGGGATGAAGCAGTGACAAATGGCAAGGAAGGCAACACACATGACTAAACTATTTAATATACTATTTGTTTGCTCATCTGGGCTGTTTGCATTGTTGTTTCTCATCAGCTGGCAGTGAAAAGCCAGTTAAAGTGCAATCCATTTGTGCATTCCAGTCGTAGGGACCGTTGGCGGCGATTTCTCCGTGGTATTTAGATCACTAGGAACACGCAAAATGTCTGTGGGGAAAATTGCAGCTGCTGCAGTGAGCACCGATGAATGACATAATGTTTTATTTCACATTAGGGATGCCTCTGTTGTACAATGTGGCAAAGGGCTTTACTGGTGATAATACAATGGCTGAGTGCTCAGGAAGACAGAAGAATCTGTAACCTGAACACATCCTGCAAGCATTCTTTCTGCATCTACCCCCATACTGTGTTTAGTGAAGTATCTCATGAGCACTTACTGTATCTAGATTTATATATTGTATCAACTCATGTAATACAGACTAACATGAGGTCCGATGCTTCTCTCCATGATTTTAATGGGAGCTTTACTATTATTTTTAATTGCCAGGACTGAACTAAGAAAAGCAGCATACAACTCCTTCCTAAGGGCTCTCCCTTTGCAAGGTGATCTTCGTGGGCAACTCGTGCTGCCTTTGGTTGCAAGGGGGGCACATGCCCACCCTGCCACCAGTCTAGCTGCCTGGGGAGGGGGTCCCCCATACCCAATCTTGATGACTAGGGGGCAGATCTCACTGCCAGGAGGGAGTTCCCCCACAGCTGGTTGCTGCGGCCTCTTCCAGGAGTGGCTGTGGCCGCTTCTGGGAGCGGCTGCAGCGATCAGCTAGCACTTGCAGATGGGGCACCAGTGCTCCCACCTGTCCCCCTGCCCATCACCAATCGGCAGCAAGTGCGGCCGATTGGGGGCACACCGGCGCTCTCAGGGGGCGCACATGCACTCCCATGCATCCCCTATGTGTCACCACTGGTGATTTCCATAAATCATTGGTATATATGAGCGGTTTTATACATACCCTGGGATACATCCTGTATCAGAATATCATATATTTAGGAATAACAGTTTATCAAATGCCAGGGGAGGTGAACACTAAGGTTTTAACCTCCCTGTATTTGAATCCTATGTGATAGCAATATCTACCTGCTTTTGCAAAGTGCTTTGAGCTCAACAATAGTACTTAACTGCTAAATGCACTGCATTATTTTACAAATAAAAACCTGCTTTTAGACCAGTGGGGCCAACCTCTTGCCACAAATTCAAATTAGGCCCCCACCCTCCCCAGGTGCCACTCCAATCCCCTTCTCCTGCAAGATCTGCTGCACTGCTTTTTTGCCCCCTGCCAAATTTGCTGCTCTACTTTCTGCTGTTAAGAGGGAAGTTTGCCCTCTAAGCAAAGCCACTGGGCCTCAAAGTAACACCACCTGTGAAGACCAAGCTGGTTGGCTAAAGAGTCATCGAGGCTGACTCAAGTGTTTCACTTAGGCTCTGGCTGCTAATGGCTCACATTATATGCCATGTCAGCCCTGCTCTGGCGTCAGGATCCAGTACCCCTCCCTTGCCTATGCTACTGCACACTTCTGAACTCCCTGGATTCTGACCTTTAGCCAGCCATGGGTGAAAGTGTAGATATCACTTTGGATTAGATTACCTGGTTTGACTCCTTTGTAGTGCCTTGACCACAGATCTGGATCACCACAGACTTAGGTACTTCACACCCTTCAAAACTGCTGATACTCCCTTCCTTACATCTGCTTCCTGTCCTGTGCTGTGCCAGCTGCCCAAACTGCTGCTCTTCTATTTGCTCCCTGACCTATCAGCTACTATGCTGCCTTGCTCCCTTACCAATCAGCTGCATGCCACACACAAACACCGCCCATGCTCCTTGTGACATGCATGCCATAGGTTGGCCGCCCCTGTTTTGGACACATGCATCTGGCACGTGTCCAAGATAATCCCAAAATCCTTGTTTGTTGTAAGAAGGAATGAAGATGGACGCAAAGAAGGAACTGCCAAAGGACACAGCTGGATTTACTATGATGCAGACCTTATCAGTGACACACACCAGATGACTCTAAAATAGCTGAACAGCAGACACACAGTCTAGACAGCATCTAATTAGGAGATCAAGTACTTTATAGGGACTTGATTCCTGAGCTATATTCTGTGGGAATTTTGCTATTGACTTCACCAGGACCCATGTTGGGCACAGCAAGGTTCTCTGTGCATTAACTCTTATTACGTTACTTTATTTAATATTTATCTATCTCTGAAATGGAAACAGTAAATATTTCTCTCTCCCAGGGGCAATGTGAAGTTTAATTAGTTAATGTTTGTACACTATTTGTAGGACTGCTAAGCATCATTATTAAGTTTGATTAAAGATGTCCCAGTTGAGTCTCAGCCCTGTCTGATACTCAGATAAGTTGTTTTTAACCATTGCTATCTCAAAGTGACTCTTTGATGGGCTGCTTAATGTCAGTATTTCAATCTTATAATATAAATAGTCACAGTTTCCAGCTGTCTTGAAAGAAAGTAAAAGACTTCCAATTAAATCAAAGGCCCAGAGATCCTAATAAACTTGATTAGCATCTGTTGTGATTTAGACATGTCTTACAAGTCATTAAACTACTCCATTTGAGATCATTAGATGATCACTTGACAATTTTGTCTCAGGTCACAGGGTAGGATTTAAACATCCATGTATCATCCATTTTATGGGGGCACTGCTTTTTTAAGAGAAAAAGTATCAAAGGGTATGTTCCATTCCTACTAGTCTGATTAGAATGGTTTTCAGGAAACTTGTATTTTGGGATACTGATGATGATGGGGACGAGAGACTAACTGAGGGCAACAGATGCACATCTAAACCAGTATAATTGATATCAGCGTAGGTCTACCCCTATTCTTTTCTGGGGTAACTCTACATCAGGGCAGGGTTGTACATGGAAGTCTGCAATGGTGTAAATGTGTCAGGTGTTGGGCCTGAAATATTAAGCCAATACAGACTATGGGGATAATATTATATCATGATTAATATACTTTTTAAAATGTTCCTTTGTTAAATTCCTTTCTCCATTTTCCTCCTCCTTCTGCTCATCATCCCATTACAATCTACATCTCTTGCTCTGTGTGTGTGGGGAGGGGGCGGGGGGTGGGGGCAGAGAGGTTCTCATGAAGAACTACCAATGAACACCAGGTCTCCTGTGGATTTGTTCACTCTGAGTTAATGAGCAGTTTTTTAGTTTCCAACTCCTAGAGGAAATACTTGCCTTCTACTCCCAGGTATTTTGAGAAACTGTAGAGGATCCCAGCTTTTTCTGCGGGTTATATTGAATAAAATTAAGCTGGAAAGAAAATTAAGCATTTTTTCATGAATTTCCAAAAAGGAGATAATAAATAATGCTCTTTGAATTTAAAGATAAAAAGTGATGGAACAGAAGCAGGAGGATTCTAACGTCAAATGGATTCTTTTATGAACAGGAAAGGGAACAGAGAGCATTCATTCTTAGCCTTCTGTGCATTGGAAGTGCTGAACTCCTCATCTTTCAGGATAACACGGATACATTTTTGCCCCGATGAGGAAATGCTGAAATTAAGCCATTCCTGATTCCCTCTAGTGTACAGCCTTCACCACGTAGTCGTCAATGGATGTGGAAAAGAGATTCCTAATATAACCTACAGAAGACTCATAGAAGCACCGCCACCCCAGAACCAATTAATATTGAACTGTGTCAAAATCTATATCAGCATCTGACTGTATGAGATCTAAATTTGACTCACTTTCTCAGGTTACTCCATAAGAAATTTACTGCTTCCAAACTTTCCAGTCCTAAATCTCACTATTTATGCACACACACTTTATAATAATTTACATAAGCATCTGCTGTGCATGGGAGAATTCCAAATTATAGCACCTTGCTGTATACTTAATTTATTCAGCACTGAAACTCTCATGAGAGGTTCTAGAGATATTTTAACCCAAAATTAGAAAGACTACAATGTAACAGAGATCCTCACGAAGAAATTTAATACTATGCAAGAACAACTACAGTAACAGTGAAACTTTGGAAAACTTTTAGCTGTTTGTTTTTAATTTAGCAACTGTAAAGCTGGAGAGGTGTAGTGTACATATATATAACATATAGCCTTCAGTTTCTATGGGTCAAAATTAAAATTAATTTCATTTTTTAAAAATAAAGCATACATTGAATTTCAGAAATGCCATGTATTGCTGCTATGACTGAATTACCAGTATGAATAAAATTTAAGGGAACTTTCCTACTAATTTCTATGGGAGACAGTTAGGTCCCTTAGGAAAGGTTGATGCACATACATCCCAATACCTCTGTGCAGAATCCCACTCATTGTTTCCTAAGCATTTATAGTCAACTTCATAACAAAATATTTTTGTCTTTGCAAGTTAGTATGGTTTTAATTGACAGATACATTTTAATCAAGTAAAAATCCATTTAAATGCAAGCAAAATGTATTGCTTCACAACTTTTTAATTAAATGTTATGTGACTAATGATCAACTTTATTAATTAGTTTACTATTTCCTCTTTGAAATATTAAAGAATGAGACAATTAATACATGTTCTCTTCAAATCCTTTTTCTTTCTTTTTTAAAATTTATTTTGGTAAACTAAGGCAGCCAAGCTTTATAGGCAAAGAACTAAGAAAAATTACAGCAGTGTATTTTTAAAACTTTCTCAAATATTCCAAAAAAACTAGTAGTAATGCATTATTAAAAGGATAAAAGAAAACCCTCAAGCATTTATCTCAGGAAACAGAGTATGCTCATGTCTTAAAATATATTCTTCCTTAAGATAGCATACTGACAAATTAAAGCTCCATGAAGACATTATTAAGTCTTCTACTTCTTTTGTTTTTTAAAATAATCAGTTAAATACAGGGAGTAATGTATTCTGTACAGTAGGTTTCAATGGGCCAGGTTCCTAAGACCAGATAAGATCTAGCCATGAGGGCTAGGGACAGACATTACACATAAACTGGTTTAAGAGATCAGAAACTGGTGTAAACCTGTAACAGAACAGATGTTCAGTGCACATAAACCAGCTTGAAAATGGCTAAAACCAGTTTGAGATAAACCTGGTTGAATGTAGTATCAGACTTAACTGATTTGGGCCAAACCAGTTTATGCAATGCCCGTCCCAGACCCTTTGCTGCTTTAAATTAAAATCAGAGTCCCCACAGCATTCCCTCTGAGCTGGGCAGCACTCTCTGCTCCACAGCAGGGCTGGCCCCTCACCTCTCCTCCCTGGCCAGAGCTCTGGCAGACTTGCAGGCACAGCAGGGTCTGCTGACCTCCCGTGGCCCCCTTCCCTTGCCCTGTCACCACTTGCTGCTTAAGCAGGGGTCCCTTCCTCCTCTCTGCCACCACACAGACCATAGCCACAGGTGGTATGCTAGCTAATGCTGTGTAAGGCTCCAAAAGAGACTGCAGACACAGCAGAGTCCACCCAGCTTCCCCCTGCACTCCCCCAATCACCGCTCAAGCAGGAAATCGCCCACTTACTCCCTCCCATCTCCCAGAGCATGGACCCCAACCCCAGGAAACCTAAGCATGTGGTATGCTAGCTAATGCCAAGAGCGTGTGTGTGTGTCTAATTTCACTGGGGCAGGCAGACAGAACAGCAACTGCTTAGGGCTGTTTGAAGCTAATCAACAGGTCATCCAGTAAGTTGTTTAAGAAGTTTAAAGTAATGGAGAGAGGCCATTTTTGGGTAATCCAGTGATAAAGACTGTTATCACTGTCAGCCCTCAGCTGCCTTGCTTGCCTGTCAGTTTGTTGCAAACAGTATGAGGAAGCAGGGAGGGTTATAAAAACGCTCCATATCATCAACAGATGCATGCAGTGCATTCCCACCCGCGCCCCCCGCCCCCCCATTCCCTTGCTTCAGAGTGCTAGCCCAGGGCTGGGGGCTGGAAACATTTCTGCTCCTTGAGCAGCCAGCAGGGAAAAACATAAGACCATGCAGGCAGATCTTCTTAATGAGAGAGTCCTCCTGGGGCCTGGCCATGCCCACCTCAGCTCAGCTGCCTGCAGAAGGGAAGGGAGGGCTGCTCTAGCACCCCCCAGCTTCTAGCCTGAGCCACTGCAGGCACGTGCCTGAATTTCCTCAGTCCAGAGAGAATGTCTGTCCGGTTTCAAACCAGTTCAGCCTAGCCAGGTTAGACTAACCTGCAAAGATTGAATCAAGTCAGGCTCAGGCTTTTTGAATGTCTGTCCCTAGCCGAAGAGAGGGAGGCTGAGAATAGATAGACGTACATCCATCTACCCAATTCAGTATTGTCCTGATGAAGGGCTCAGTAGTCTATTGACTTTTGTTGGCTGGCAGGAGCATTTTTAGAGTTGTTATTATGAAGCTGATTTTTCTGACATCAATAGAGGATTTACTCATTCAGTTCCATCCCCTCTTTCATTGGTTTTCTGTTTGTTTTTTGTTTTCTTGGTTTGAAGCTGATCGTAGAGAGCATTACCACAGCTCTAAATTTCTGGCATGAGAGATTTATTTTAAATTTTGCTGAGGAAAGGTTTCTTTTCAAATAAAAGATCTACAATTACTCCTGTGTGTTCTTGTTCTCATAACTGGTGAAGTATTCATCCTTTTACAAAGACTTCACGTCAACTGGAAAACGAATGTTCTTTGTTGATACTTACTGAAAGACTATGTTTTTCAGGAGTCTGCAAGTTCAGAAGTTCAATGCTTCTTGTGTCAAAGTGATCTAACTTTTTTGTGCTAAAGCTGTAAGAAATGTATTTCTTAATACTATCAAAAATAACAAGCAAATCGTGAAAGGTTTTGGAGGACTCTAAAGTTAAGATGTTCCGTAGAAATTTCTCTGAACCTCTCGAACCAAAATTTCACCCTTGAATTCATGTACCTAAAATAAATATTCCACTCCAGGGGCGAAGAGTCTAAAAAGTAGATACTGTATACATAACCTACCCACCTAAGTCTGTCATTGGACCTATCCTGATGAGTATTCAATGGACAGGAAAACATGAGGATAAGCACAAAACTAAGAATGGACAAAGATGACAAAAGTAGGAATTGACTAAGGGTGGAATACAAAAGGGCAATGAGTCAAGAAAAGATGTACCAGACATTAGTAAAAATTATGATTGTGGTTTCGCATAACATTCTTGAGCACATTTTTATGAATTTTTTCTTTTGCAAAGTTCAGCCAAGCTTCCAATGAGAATTGGTCAAATAGGTAAGATTTCTTCCATAGTTGTCTCCAGTACCCTTTCAGTTTTCTGTAAGTTTTGAACCTATGCTTTTTCCCCCCAAATTTAATCTCATTTTTGTTGTCAACATTGCTAATGACAGCTCTCTTCATGACAAAGAATTTGACAAAGAGATTGGGAGTTTGAATTCTGACTACACTGATTTTAGTCCTATGTTCAGCATCAACTGAAGACAACAGGAGTGGTAAGTGTAAAGTACTTCTAAAATATCAAGCCCCACATATTTCAAGTTAGGTACCTAAAAAGTGAGGCAGCCAAAATTTAAGTCCAATTTTGAGACTGGAAAATGACTTAATGGATCATATGCAGATTGTTCAAATCAGTGCCACATCTGGGTACAAAACTAAGAGTTATTTAGAGACTCAGTTATTTAAACTTGTTTTTAAAATAACCTCATGGTTTTTTGCAATACATTTCTGCAGGGCACTTAAAAGTTTAAAAGTATCATAGTCAAATCACAAAAAGTAATTCTGCTATGCTGTTCAGCACTGCTGAGGCCTCACCTGGAGGTGGTGACGTGGACAAGAAAGATGTGCACAATGGACTATGAATTCAAAAGAAGTTGTTATAAAGAGGATGGCAATTAATTGTTTTCTGTGCCCTTAAAGAACCAGACAGGAAACAAAGTGCTCGTAATACAACATGGGAAATTTAGGTTGGATGTTTATTAAGCTCTGTGCAGGTGGTTCAATGCTGGAAAAGACCAACAAAACAGATTGTGGGATCTCCATTACCAGAAGTTTTTAAATTCAAGTTAGTCTGAGATGGGTTAGATTGGGATGATCCTGCTCTCAGCTGTGTCAGACTAGATAACCTCCAGAGGCCCCTTCCAGCCTTAATTTTTCCTGGATCCTATAATATCCTGTGAATATTATGATTCTAATATATACTGTAAATACTCCTGGCCAGGAAGTCGTATTTTCCCAGAAAGTAATTTTTAAAAATTTCCCACCATGTTGTCCTTTTTGCTCAAGACAAAAACCTTGAAAAAACACGCAGAAGGGAGATTAAGTTTAACTTTCCACAGAACTATCAAAAATATTCACTATATCCACTTTCCATTCAAAATACAAATACTTATTAAAAGTGACTAATCTAAGTGCTTATTAAATGTAAAACACTGAAACTAAAAAAGTGTATTTCAAGTAATTTCATAAAATTGTAGATCTTTTTTCCTCTCTAACAACTATTAGGACCTAATAATTAGGTCACCTACATTATTTCCCTTCTGTCACAACACACTTGTTCCCTCTAGCATATTTTCAATTTTGTATACCTACTCAAGAGGTAGAGTGAATAAAAGTTTCCTTTATTTCATACATTTGACTTTCAGGCTATTCCTAAGAATACTCCATCATGGACAGAGATAAGTAAATAGGACTCAGTAAATAGATTAATTTAGAATTTCTTTCTGTAAAATTATTGTTATTGCCTTAAAACTGTCAAATAAATCTTCACCTTATTAATTGCATGTACAGGTTGTAAATACCCTGAATTTGCACTGTGCTGCATAGGTAAATTGCAGAGTACAGTTTTGGTTCCTTAACTAGTGCGCACAGAATTAGCATCTTGTCATTCCCTGCCTTATGAATGAAACTAGGATCTCCCACTGCACCTCCTCTCTGGGATAAGCTCACCGTAAACATTTGCAAAGTTATTTCTTTATCTATAGATCAAGCATAGATTGGATGTGTAACATGGCAAACAGTTGATTAGATAATAATTGCCCGCACCACTCCTTGAAAAGCGGTTTCACCCTTTTCCATTGAAGTGGATGCTTTTGCAAAGCCAAAGTCCCATCCATTCCCTTCAACTGCCCTCCCACTCTCTACCAATCAGCATGAGGGGAAGTTAAACCAAGAAGCTACAGATAAGGAGGCTGTCCACACTGAGTAATTGACAGTCTAACTGGTACAATGAATGGGGCAGAGCCACTTCTTTCTCCTGACCTTCCATCTGAACAGTGAGGGGAAAAACACCCCCACTGTCAGCTATTTTCTCCTGCCGCGCCATGTAGGCTCTGGAGATGAAGACCGCTCCACAAAGATCTCTGAACCTGTTTAGTCCCAAATATACAAATGGCACCACAACTGAGCCTTGACTAATAGCTAAAGCTAATAGCTATTGCCCTTCACCTAGTTCTGTGAATCACTTCTGAATTTGTTAGCTATTTTAGTTGTGCTAATTATACATAATTTTAAATGGTTTACATACTTCTGAAGTCTTGCTTCAACAAAAGAGATAAAAAGAACATCTCCTGAATTATTAAATAATTCTTTGTTTTTCAGGTAGATTAGAAGAAATACAAAGACTAGCTAGCAACATCTATAAATGAACATGGGATTTACACTCAGGTAGTCCGACCTGTACAGTACAAGAAATTATTTTGAAGAAAAAGAAGATCAATTAAAATAATGCATTTGATTTGGCTTCTAAGGACCAGATTAACATAAATTCAGCCTAGCTTCTATATTACTCAGGTTCCAAGATCATGACTGACATCCCTGACAAAAAAAAACCCAGCACACTTCCATGCAATTTCCATTACCAGATTTGTCCACTACTTTGGGGTATGCTCATTTATTAGGGCTAGGGTCTTGGTAATTCTATTAATGTGCTGCTTGTGTTACTGGTGTTTCTATACGGAGCTGTATCTCTCCC
>NW_017728917.1:3465594-3484763 GCF_001723895.1 Crocodylus porosus
CAGATGCAAATGAGACCTAGGGCAGTTGTTTCACTCTTGTCACCCTTATGTGGAGGGTTTTAGGTGTGTCTTTCGCTGCATCTTAATCAGTTTCTGTTTAGGTAGAGGAGGTGGGGGGGGCGATTCTTTGTGAGTCAGACAGTCTGTGTCCTGTGTCAGGGTTCCCCAAGAACATGGAGCTGACAGGTAACATTTCTTCATAAGGCATTTGTGAGAGAGAGAAGGAGCCAGCAGGCTCCAAGGCTCCCGGGCTAAGCGGAGGGCCAGCGGCCCCAGACCCGCAGCCCCAAGGAGTCCGGCAGAAAGTTCCCTTACCCAGGTGTGTTGGGAAGGGAGGGGCCAGTACTTCCCCCGCCGGTATAAAGGAGAGGCCGGGACCAGAAAGTGGCAGCAATGCAGAACCGGAAAGAGCACGAGGAGGAGGTAGAACAGGCCAGCGCACGCTGCGAGGGATGCTGAAAGCAACGCTGAGTGCTGGTAGGAGCCTCTGGCAGAGAACAAAGCCCTAGCGGGGTTTTTGAACCCAGTCTGCTGGCCCCTGCAGGGGCTAGGACTGTTTGTTTACCAGCCGGGAGCCTGCGGAGCCCGGCAAGAGAAGGGTACTAGGGTAAAAGCCCTAGTAGAAGGGCACTATTGACTTGGGGTACCATAAAAGCCCTAGTAGAAGGGCGCGATCAACTTTGGGTACCATAGGCCCTGTAATAGGGGTGCACTTCACTTGTGAACTAAAACTGTTAAAAGGGGATCTTGTCAAGCCCCACAAAGGGGGCTCTCCGAGAGCCAATAAGGGGGCTCGGCCCCTCGGAGGGCAAGTCTGGGTTGGAAGGCGGCTGCAGACGGTCAGAGCAGCGGCACAGATCAAGGGAACCTTCTTGGTTGTAGTGCTTGTTTTGATTTTCATTTTGTTTTTGTGGATTGTCTGAGTGGATGTGAGGATATGTGGCCGGACCAGCCAGTTGGCCACCACCCGGTGGAACGGGCGAGGGTATAGGGGTGGTGAAGGCCTCAGAAATTTGGGACCTCATGAGACGCCGGTGAGACTCAAAGTTGGACTGCACGCGTCAGACATCTGAACCAACTCCGTTACCATCAAAGTTGTGGCAGGCGAAACGTACGCGTCTGACATCCCCATTATAGTTGAGGACACACTAGGCAACTGGCAGGCAGCGTCGGTCCAGCCTGCGGGGGACAACAATACCCGACAGCATTGTCACAAAATGGCCCTTTCTCAGCTTTAGCTCCTGCTTGGTGTCTTAGTCTCCATCCTAATGGTTTTGCTGATAGGTATGTTTTAATATTCATAATTCAAGAGGGTGCCAAAGGAAAGAGAGGCTTTGGCCATGTGTACATGATAATTTTATTGTGGGTCAAGGGTGACATCTGGGACACACTGCACAGCTACCAGTGGGCTGCATCCTAAACTAGAAGCAAGGTAGCTACATAAAGTGTAGTTTCAGGCTGGCTGGTTAGCTCTGCATAGTGTGCTTGGGAGCATTGCTCTGGATCTTGGCAATTTTCCCATGTAGTCATCCTTACTGTCTGGCAGGGTAGGTTTTCATAGAAAAATATTTTTTAGGTTACAGATAGATCTTCTTCCTCTCATACTCACTCAACTGTAGTAACTGATCATACGGGTCTTCTTCAATCAAGATTCAAACTAATAATGATTAAATAACCAAGCAAAACAAACTTTACTTCTAGAATCTCCAACTTGAGCATTTTCTATTGAGACTTCTATCCACACCATGTATGTTGTCAGGTAGTTTCCTGGGAAACTTATTTGAACTTTTTTAAGCACAGATTTACTTTCATTAGAGGTAGATGTATGTAGGAAATTACCTTCATAATCATAGAT
Source organism: Crocodylus porosus (assembly GCF_001723895.1). Taxonomy (NCBI): domain Eukaryota; kingdom Metazoa; phylum Chordata; order Crocodylia; family Crocodylidae; genus Crocodylus; species Crocodylus porosus. Next base: position 3,467,450 of record NW_017728917.1, read on the forward strand.
AATGACTACAATGTAGAGCAGGGTTGCTAACTGTCCGTAAATTCATGTATAGTCTAAGGATAAAAACGCCTGCCCATAATGTCTGTAAAAAAACAGAGCCAACTACAAAAAAAAAAGCAAAAACTAAGCAACTGTGGGCGCATCTACACAAGATGCTACATCACCATAGCAATGCAGTACAGTGCTGTAGCATCAGCAGGCATAAACCGTGACGTCGCAGCTACGTTGCCATAGCAATGCGCTCCCTTGCTATAGTGTGTTGCTACGGCAATGTAGCAGCTAAAAATAACTGTGCACCGCCGGCATGCCACAGTAACAGATAACACAGGAACAATGGTGCCAAAGGGGCATGTGTAGATGCGCCCTATGAGCTTGATTGAAGCTCCCTGCTTTGAACAAAGCCGGATGTTAAAGTACAGACAAAGCAGAGTAATGCATCTGATGGTGTCTGAGTGGGAGCACACCTAAGCTCAGGACTTTTTTTGCCCATGGGAAACTCTGAAGCCTCCTCCTCCCCTCAGTCATTTGATGCTGCTGCTGTGTCCTCTCACCTGGCTATAATGCTGCAGGCAGAGCTGCATATCTCTGGATAGGATGGGGTGGGGGTGGGGCAGCTGCAGAATCTAAAAGGGGTAGGGCAGAGGCTCTGGGTGGGACCCATGCTGGAACAAGGATAATGGGGCCAGTGGCGGTAAGGCTGGTGAGTGGCAACATGGCATGGGGGTATCAGGGTGGGGGCAGCATGATGTAAAACCAGTGCTGTAATGAAGCAGGGTTGCCAACTCAGGAACATTTTTCTTTTACTGACAAGTTGCAAACTTTTTTTTTTTACTGGCAACCAAACTTTTAAATGTAGGTGTTAAACCCCTGAATTTGAACCCAGTCTTTGTTGCTGTAGCCCAGGACCTGGCAGAAAGGTAATATTTACATTATGTATAACATACATTAGCAAAAAAGTCTGGCTATCAGTGAAAAGTTTTCAGATTGTCAGTAAAATATATATATAGGGCTGGCAATGCTGGCATAGCCTAGGTTGTAGCTGTCTACCCACGGGCAACACAGAGCTCAGCATGAACCGGTTTACTTGCTTCTGAGGTTGCCCTGCTTTCGTGACTGTAGTATAGCTATATTCATAGATTTATCCAAAGATAATGGACCATCTAACCTGGTCTCCAGTATATCAGAAGTTAGTTTCACATAATTATGTATGAATATAAATCACCTTATCATTAAAGAAATGTGCCTTATTTCTAATTTTCGTGCATCTGATTTCAAATTCCAACCATTGATTTTTATTATGCCTTTCTCTGCTAAAGAAGCTATTAGTACCAAAGCTGGCTAAATCCTGGATTTTTTGACCTGCAAGAAATTATGAAATCTGGTCTCATTCTGAATCAACACAAAAACAAATTAGCTACATTTTCTGCCAACAGTAAATTCCAAAAATGTTAGTTTGGGAAACAGTGGCACCTGTTGTCTCTGAAAAAAAATAAAGACCCCAGGTTCCCATCTCCTGTGGAAACCATTTGAATCTTGCCAACTTAACTGAGAACTCAGCAGCTGCAATGTCTTCCAAATTCCTCTGCTCCATCCTAGGGACCCTGAATGTCCAGGTTCTTAATGCAGTTATTGTACTCTCCATTTCTTGAGGAAGCTAGCTCCCCAAGCTGCAAGAGTCAGGCAGCCAACTGCCTTAGCTGCCTAGGAGTCCAGGTGTCTCTAGTCCTGAAACAGTTCACAGAGCAGGGATAGCCCTGAGAAGCACGCCATGAAAATTCATCCCAGGGCATCTCAAATCAAGATCTGCATGAAGGAACCTGGAATCCCTAAAAAGCTCCAGGGTCTTCTAGCTCAGTCTTACAGCAGAGCCTCAAGGTCCACACAAATACAGCTTGAAACAGAAACTGTCAGGGTCTATGTTTCTTGTTCCCCAGATGGTTGCCTGGAAGCCCTGAGGATCCTTGTTTTCGCTGGAACCTGCTGTAGCTCGCCAAAGGCAAATTGCTTATATTTAGACAAAACAGTTCTGTTTCAGTGAGAACAACATTGTCTAATGAGATCAGGTTTAACCAAAAAATTTCTATCCAGTATTACTTACCTTTCTTGTTTGTTTTTTTTTACATGAATATACTTAAACACTGAGGAGTAACTTGTTTACAATCTCCTTTTTTTGAGAAGCTAAACAAATCAAGTTCTAGCTACTGCATTGCCAGGTACTTTTACAAGCCCTTAAATCATTTCTGTGGATCATCCCTGTTCCCTTTCCAATTTTTCAACATCTTCCAGTCTAACTAAACACTTGGACTTGCACCTCTAAAACAAGTGAATCAGCAAGTTATTGATAGAACCCTTTTCACTTGGTGAAACTGAAGCGTTTTGCTGGAACGTGTCAATTTTAATGAAATTTGACTGAAAAGTATTAAAAAATACAATGTTCTTATTTTCTCATTTTACATCCATATTGTCCATGATTTGATTCAATCATGCTGAAATATCTTATGTACTTTGTTTACTCCATTTTTCTATGATAGTTTTATTATTATTGGTTGTTAATTTGTATAGTAAAATATTTTACATTACAACCTTTAAATAGCATTCGATATTGAAGCATTTATGAATGTTCCAAACCAGGGCTTTTTGAATTTCCTTTCTGCAAAGACTCTCTATATGTTGGCATTTAATTCTGTCTTACAATCAGAACAAATTTTAGTGCTGGAACTTCTTGCAGAAAGGAAATGGCTTCCATTTTTTAGACATGCTCTAATACTATAGTTGTAGCTATAGCTATAGGAAAATATATAATCCTGGACTACACCACCATGGGTTTTACACCACCAAGTCTGCAGATCTTATGAATCAGAGGGTAGCTTCAGCTTTCTGTGAAGGTGCTCTATGCAAGGGAGTCCCCTCGAGGAGACATGGGCCTGGCGTGGTAAGGAAGTCATCAGATACTAACAACATGCTCAAGAGTGGATCACAGGTCAATACTTATTTACAATTAAGTGAACAATCCTGAATACATTTTTAAACATGAGATCTGTCCATGGCCAATTCACAAACACATGACTTGTTAATCAGTCACCCAGCCCTGTCTGTTGCTTGCTAGTCTCTAATAGTATCCACACACACACAAATAGCATAGGATGTTACATAAAAATAAGACCTTTTTCCACAGAGTCCAGCATCTAATCTAATCTAATAACCGTTACCTTCCTTGTCCAGCAACTTGCTTTCTGCAATAAACAATAATTTAAAAATTTAGAGGATAGGGAATATATATACTATGTCAAGCCATAGGTGTTGCACTGTTTCTATGAAGAAAATGTCTTCCCAGTCCCATTAAGTAATCATCTTATACCCTGAAGCCTGAATTACTGCTCTTTATATTTTTAATTTCAGAGCTTCGTACCATGCTGGAGCCTGATTTAAAGAAGAGCTGAGCAGGCCCCTAGTTTGAGGTGAAGCAAGTGGAAACTGAAGGTGCACAAATCCTTTTGAAAAAATAATTTTAAAAAATCCAACTGAATCCAGGCTCTTATTCAGTCCCTTTTAAAATCCTTACCCAGCCCTCACATCTGACTCATTCACCACCTGCAGGAGTAAATGCCACAGATCTGATACTTAAAGCGATATCATCATTTAGCAGGTATATTCCTAGTTTTACTTCCCTTTACAGGTCCCCTTCTCTTATATTTACAGGCTACACAAGCAAAGAGCTGCTGAAATCAGGCATTCTCCTTTCCACTCTTATGGCACTGATTCTGCTACAGCTGGGGGTGGGGGAGAGAATCACTACATCCAAGTCATAGGGCTCCTTCTAATCTTACAAAGGTGAAAACTCTGGAACAACTCTAGTAAATCTGATGAAGATACCAGGATTAAGCCATTTCTAAGGATACAAGGAGATTAACTAGTTATTAAGTAAAAAGGGCCAGGAATTTATCACATCTCAGCAAATTCAAGGAACTGCCTTTATGCACCTCTTACCCTGTGCTAGATGGAAGCTAACCTGAAGCAACTTATCTTGAAATAAAAACACCGTGATTAAATAGCAACAGACTCTGAAAGAATGGCAGCATACTAGTGTAAAACTGGTATAAAAGTGATTGCAGTTCCCAACCTTGCAAAGCAGTCACCATGAGATGCAGTGCTTACTGACTTCCAGGGACAGCCCCACTGAGGTAGATGCTGGGGTGCAGATTCAATTCCACTTTATATTGCAAGTTTATGGAGCTGTTCACCGCAAGAATACGCATCTCCTCTCAAGAATGCAACCCTATTCCACTGAGGGAGGCACACAGCTTTTTCTCAATAGTTACTTTACATGTTTCCACAACATGTAAGCACCACTAAGCAAGAAGTCATCTACAGGCAACCCAGTGCATTAGGAAAAAAACCAAAAAAAACCCAATCCTGTTAACAGTAATGGCCCATAACTAGCTGGCAGGGTTAGAACTATCAATAACAATGCAAAGATTGCAAAAGCATTTTATGAATTCCCTGTTCTGTATTTGGAGAAAACATCAGATGTTGTCATACTACAAGGATGGTGATGAAATGCTTCCTATTCCAAGACTAAATCAAAGACATGAATTAGCAGTTTCTTAATTTAGAGTTTTGGAATCAATACAGGGTTTCTGGAAAAGGAAAAAAATCCTGTCAAAATAACTTGGGGGTTTTTCTCATAATATTACAAGTTTGGTTGACAGAAGAAAGAGTGTTGATGTAACACATTTCCATAAGACTTCCAACAGACTTCATGTATCATGATGTTTTGATTAAAAAGCTAGGATACAAAGTTAACATGGCTTATTCTTACTTGATAAACCCTGGTTATTAAATAGGTCCCAGAATGTAGCTGTAAATAGGGAACCATTACTGTATGAGTATGTTTCCAGGGGGCATCCATTAAGGATTGATTCTTGGCCTTACGCTAGCAAACATTTCAGTCCATGACCTGGAAGAGAACATAACATCCTTGATAAAGTGTGCAGATGACTCAAAGCCTACAAGAGAAGTAAGTAATAAAAAGGTGGACAAATATTTGCAGCCATTTGGCCTACTTGACTAACAGCACAAGCCAGCTATATGCACTTTAACACACTTAAATCTTGAAGTATTTTTACAAATAACCTGGAGAAGACAACTTGCTTAATAAGCTCTTAAATCTAGCAAGCAGAGGTGGAAGAAGATCCAGTGGCGAGGAGCTGAAGTTCAGCGAACTCAGACAATCAATGATCCCTTCTGATGTGACTACATATAAACTCTCACAATGTCACCTGCCAATGGCCTTTTCTCTTAAACTAAAAAAGCACTCCTCAGACAATCACAATTGTCACAACATGACAAAGGAAAATGCAGTTATCTGTTTGAAGGTCAAAAGCTGAACCCTTAAGCTAGCAGTGCCTGACAAGCATCTCACCAGGGCAAGCCCACTAATTCTGTATTAAACTCCTTCATTAAACCAGATTCAAAACCCCACAAAAGGATTTGAAAAGCAAAGCAGGAAGTCTTATATCCTGGTTTATATGTGCATGTAAGATCTGCTGTCCCACTTGCAAATGTATTGAGGGCTTCTACACAGTCAGAGCAGATCCCCCTCATAGGGGCCCTTCATTGAAAAGTGCCCCTTGCCAGTGCCCCCCCTCAGTAAAGTTTGTGCAACACTGCCTTACACTCTGCCTGGAGCAACAGAAATGTTACTGAAGTCTATATGACATGGTGAAGAGGCCCCTACTTGAACACCAACAGGCAGAAATTTACCTTTACAGACAAGATACAGAGATAGCTACTGCAGTCAGGCTGGAAAAAGAGAGGCTGCTCTGTGGTTATATCAAAATCTCTGCACTCACTCAAGTTGCAGCATAAATAAACCCTAGTGAGATAATTATTTTGTTGCTGGACTAAACAGCCTAACTCCCTTCTCTTGTAGTCATTTTCAACCATCTTCTGTTGGGTGGGGGATTTTGATCGTTTGTTCAAATCAGTAGAGAATTTGTGCAAGATCTGGATGCCATGGTAGTAACATCTGCCTGCTTTCCCCCTCCCACCCTTCATCACCTCTGCCCCCGTCTGTGACACTTACAATAGACTCACATGTCCAAAAGCACATCTTCGATTCAGCATGTGTAGTCGCCAGACTCGAAATGCACCTTGCATACAGAAGGCCAGCACACTTGCACTACAGCTGGGACGGGAAATCTTTCTGCAGTACGTGGCAAATATCTGGAGAAGCTGTGTAGCTCTATGACCTACGTTATAAGCAAAAACTCACAGAAAGGAGATGGTTCTTTGTATAACAACTAATGGGGAGACTATTAACAGAACAGTTACAGCACAGACAAGGCTATAATAATTATTCACAATGGGCTATATCCACAGTGGATATGAATTAGTGAAGCGGTGCTGAAGTCAGTGGAGCTATGCTGACTAGGAAGGGATCAGGCCCACTGGTGCCTAAGGACAGTGATTATTTCAGGCATTATGTTCAATAATCATTCTGAAATGGATAATCACCTACAGAGCAGGAGAGACCCTCTGCCTAAGACAAGTGCCTCATCTGAATCCTGGTTGAGAGGGCTGGTTGAGAAGCAAGTGTTTATGCAAAGCCTGCACACAGCGGAAATCACTTAGCCTGTCACTAAAAGCCAGGTACATAAGTTACAAGATCACTTTATACAAACACACAGAACTTTCCCGTGGCATTTAAGTCCCAAATTAATCTTACTGCTTTCACATCCCTAACTGCAATTGTAACACTGCTCCACATTTTCCTTGATAATGCAATCTGGTACATTTTCTCCCCTTAAAAACTGTGAACATAGATGACAATCAGCAAAACAAATTGCATACTTCAAGAATGACAGTAAATGCCTGTAACTATAGAGAAGATGTATAGTATAGCTGATTATAAAGAGGGGGGGTTTTTTGCACAAAGTAAGTTAGGCGAAGTATTCTGAGAGAGAACATGAAGACAGATGCTTTCTTACATGAACAGAATACAGCAATGTGACCAAGAAATGAAGGGTGTCAGCCACCATTATTTCATTAAAATGTTGAACTTTGAGGAAATTAAGCTTAAATTAAAATCATGTAATTCTAGTTTTCACATTTCCTGGAAGGAAAAAACAGTTCCTATCCTTGAAGAAAAAGATCAAAGATGGCCCATCCTTGTAACTTCCACAGAGAAACCTTCTATATGCATGACCACTGAAACCCAGGGCCTCTCACTGGTGCTCAGACAGAGACAGGGAGGCCCTGTAGACTTGGAAAGAGATCAGTATGTCGCAAACAGCTGTAGTCTGGATGGGGACTGTGAGAATGAATCAACAGGATAAATTCTCAGTCCTGGTGGGAAACTTCAGGTAGCATATTCAGCCGCCCTACTTGTTGCAAATCGTGGTCAACCAGAGGCAAACAACATGCAATTCACGCACGGACGCACATGTGCCACTCGTTTTCTGGAGGAGACATAAGCTTGACTATGTGGGCTACATAAACCATTCTGCACAAACATTTTAGGAACTTCAGTTTGATGGCTACTCTCTTATCCAATGTCATAATTAGAGAAAAGTGTCTGTCTTGGTGTTCAGAAATACAAGTCATTTATTAGTTGGTCTAATAAAAAGTACCATCTTCATCTCTGAACCAGAAGCTATAGAGTTTTGCATTTCTTTTTTGTCTCACCCCAACACGGCTACCAAATAAATCCACTGCATTACTGCACTTAATTTTAACAGGATTACAATGAAGTTTAAGGCAGTTACACTATCACAGGAAGAATGAATCAGGCCAACAAACCAATTGCTTGTGAATGCAAATATTTTCTGTGTATTGTTCCTGAATTATTATGGTCCCCAAGTTTACTTTTACCTCTGGTTCCTTTTTTGAATGCTTATATTATACAGCTCTCGCCTTGTCTAAATACAACCAATATTTCAAAATTACTCATGGTACAACAATTGCCAATTCACTTTTGCTCTGATTATACTAATTCTCATCTCCCTATTCATGAGTAAATGGAGGAACAGAAAATAACTTTTTAAAGCCAGAGCAATCAATAAAGGCAATGGCTATGAAAACCATATACAGTGCCCCTTATTACTATAACCTCTTTGAAATATTGACATTGCTTTGATAGTTTGTATTTTTTCTGCTTTTTTAAAATATAGATAATATAAATGCTCCCATTAGTAAGAAATATGTCACATCAAAATTAATGATATTCAGAAATAACAATGCTATTCACTGGCTGTCAAGTTAACTCAATATCAGTTTAGCACAGCTACTCTATCATCCTAACCAGAGTCATAGACCAGGATAAATTAAGGAGAGTATTGCCAGCTGTACACACATGGAAAATGTGTCCTAGATTGGAATTATTACCTGGGAGTGTTTTGATCCTGCAGTACTTTTAACATAGTAGACCAGATTCTTATCTTGGTACTGCAAATCCATATTTGCAGCAGTGCAAATCCTTCCCTTCCTCAGTGCATGTCTGAAGAAACCAGAACTAGTTACTTCACATTTACACTTGTATCAAAGAGATGAGAATCACAGAATCATAGAAAATGCGGGTTGGAAGGGACCTCAGGAGCTCACATCTAGTACAACGCCCTGCTCAAAGTAGGACCATCCCCAACTAGATCAGTCCAGCTTTATCAAGTCAGGTCTTAAACACTCCCAAGGATGGAGTCTCCAACACCTCTCTAGGTAACTTGTTCCAGTGCTTCATCACCCTCTTGGCGAGAAAATTTTTCTTACTAGCCAACCTAAAACTCCCTTACCGCAACTCGAATTTCACCTCACGGTATCTGTGCTCATAAAAAACTTTTCTTGAAATGCTGGGGGCCCCTTCAAAACTGTGCCTGACCCAAATGCAAGAAATTCACTTTTTTACTGACACATTCAGCAACAAATTGAACAAGTTTTTGAATAGCCACAGCTCAGGGTTTCTGGTTCAGTTGCAACGATTTTTACTTTCCTAGCAAAGGGTAAAAATAAGTTGGCAGTTTTAATGAAATAAAAAAGGAGAAAAAAATTCTGCTAGCTGTTGGAGCTTCTAGGAGTGACTTCAAATATTAAATCTTCATTGCAAAGAATGAATTAGACCAACCTCTTTTTCAGGAGTGGAACCTAAGTCACTTAGGCCAGATTCCTAGTCACCTGGTGAGATTTGCAGAAGTGCCTAAGTATTTAACTACCATTGACCTGATGGGAAGCAAGCACCTCCATGGTTTTGAAACTCCTACTGCATACCTAGCTACATCACAGAGATACCTAAATTCTTTTAAAAGTCTGGTGTGGTCCACACGAGAATGTTTTACTGTCTCTAGGAATACAGTTATACCGATGTCATTGCCTGTGTAGCAGCATAAGAGAAACTTTTTATGGTCCATCTTAAACCTCCTAAAATAAGGTGGAAGAGACATTGATATTGGAACAAACATACGTGTCCAGATGAGGGTTTTGCTGGTATAAATTTACTCCCTTGATTATGTATACCAAAAAACCCACTCACCCATAGAGAAGTCAAAATGTATTCAAAACTAGCTGAAACCTGCAAAACATTTGCAATTAAAATTTTTATTGCAAAAAGCATTTCTTTAAATACAGGATGTGCAGTTATCCTTTGACCAAATGGAATCAAAACATCTCATCCACCAGAAAGAGGTTACGTAAAGCGAGGAAAAGGTTACATGAAGCTGTCCATGTGTAAACACAGGCCTAGGAATATCTTCTATTATAGTATTATAATAGCATTGGGCTCCCTGGCCCTGCTCGTGCCCCTCACTCCACCCACCACTTCCCCCCTGACCTGCCACAACCCCTAGTGCTATCTGTGCCCTCTACTCTGCCCCACAGCCCCCAGGCCCCCTAACCCCCAGGAGCTCGCGCACTGCAGAAGCAACTGCACCAGCTGCCCTGCGTGGTGGCGCGCAGGCACTGCTGCCCGGCAGCTTCATGGCTTATAGCTCCTGGGGCACCACGCTAATGGGGTCAGGCTGGGCCGGGCTGCAGGAGCTGGCACTGCAGAGAGGCCTGGTGCAGGGCTGCCCCGGGCTGGGGGCTTCACAGCAGCACCGTCCTCACGCTGTCCTTTGTCCTTCACGTGCGGCGCTGGTACGGGGAGGGAAGTCCCTCTGCAGGCACGGTGGTGCTGTGTGGTACAGGCAGCAGCGGGGACCAGCGGCCAGGGATGGACTCACACCCCCTGCCTACGGTGCCTGGGGTGTGCCGCCACCGCAGAGGGAAGCACCAGCACCGCAGCTTTCGCCCTCTCTCCTCCCCCACCACAGGAGAGGTGGGCAACAGCACTCTGATTTCAATAGGCATTGTGATTGGCTGCCAAGCCCACCAATCAGAGTCCACCGGACAGACAGAATAAGGCTATTATTATTATATATAATAGCTGCCACGCAAAATGCCTCCAGAGAGCAAATAAGGCCTAGATTAAACATCTCTCTCACCTGAATTTACTTTTCTTTAAGATACATTTGACTATGTACGGCTAAGTCACAGAAACGTATATTTTTTAAATCTAGAAAAACTCCACCATGCAGGTATTTGATATTCAGCTAAGTGAAACCGTTAGCTTACTTCCAGTAAAAACTGGTGTGGCTCTTGCTCTGAACAGTAACTGTGAGCCAGTTACAACATTTTATTAGAGCAGTGTAAATCTGAAGTGGTTTCACCAACCTCGGTGGATTTAGTCCAGATTTTTAATGGTGTTACTTTTGGTAGCGTCTGGCCTTATGTAATTAACTTCAGGTTACAGCAAAACTTAGAAATACAACAGCTTTTTTCCTTGGTTTATTTGAATTTTATTAATTTCCACTATTAAAACCCCTAAGGACAGGGGCTTCTCATAGCCAGAGCCTTACTAATAAGAGAGCTCAGAAAGATACATTTGAAGTTAATTAATTAGAAGTTAATAGACTAAATATGTTCTGAAGATAATATTTTAAGTCACAGGAATACATCTCTATTAATCACAATACATGAATGCTTAATGGTAAAAAAAAAGTAATACTGCATCAACATTAAATGGTGACAGAGCAAAGTCTACTTTTCTATCAGTAAATATAATAGACACCTGTAGCATATGCAGATTTATAGTCAGTAAATGATTCATCTAGTGGTCTCTCCCCCTGACACTATGGCTAAGTACAGAGGCTCAAAAAGCCTGAGACAGAGGTGCTCCAAGTCCCCTAAGTTAGGGAGGGAGGGGACAAAAGAGACCGTCCCCTCCTGTGCATGGGGGGAGGGAGGTGCCTGCACTGGCTGAGGCCAGCAACCTGTGGGTGCTCAAGCACGCCTCCCAGCAGCCAAGCCACCCCTGAGTGGCCCTCCCCAGTCCTGCTCTCATCCTGCCCACCCCAGAAGCCAGTTGTCAGTGGCATTTGGGTGGCCCCTCCACCCATGCTGGCTGGTTCATGTGGGGTGGGAGGCAGGGTTGGGCCTGCATGGTGTGGGCATCTGCTCCCCACCAGCCATTGCCTGGCACTGCTGTCAGGCTCTTGCCAGCAGCCGTCTGGCAGTGGCAGCAGCCCCCCTCCACCTGTACTGAATGGCTCATGGAGGGGCGGGGTGGGGGAGAAAAAGGGCATGATCAGGCCCATGCCATGGCAGAATCTGCTTCCCCACCAGTGCAGGATGCCCAGTGAGAAATCCCTGAGCCCTAGGGATCATGGCAGACTCCAACTGTGGGGTGAGGGAGATGGGACCACAGCCTCAGTTCCTGGAGTGGAAAAGGTCGGGTGGACATTAGCCCACCCACCCTGTAAGGGGAGGTTTGTAAGAGAGCCACAGTGGCTCCTGGGATATTGCAACCTAACTTGATTCAGGAGAGGATCTGGGACAGAAGTTCAATAAACCAATCTAATCTAAACTAATTAAATCTGACAATACATCCACCCAGGGCCATCTTAAACTTGGTTTGGCCATTTTGGAACTGGTCTATGTGCACTGAACTTCTATTCCGTTACAGGTTTAGACGGTTACAGGTTCCAACCCCTTATACCACTGTGTGTGTAATTTCTGTCCCTAGCCTATGTGTCCGTAACGCCTGGTAACATGACAGGGAATAACATCTGAAATTTACATAAGCAAAGAAGAATAACGTCCTTTGGTGCTTTTAGTGCATACAGGATGAAAACTATCCCTTTTGACAGAGTCTTTCTCCCACTTAAATTGATGCCAAGACTCTCGCTGACTTCAGCTGAGGTCACAATTTGATGACTAAAGAATTCCAAATATTCATGATTTATTTTTCTCTTATCCTACAAGTTTTAGGGCAGCCACAGAAGAAGCTGCCATGGGGGGAATGGGAAACTAGTGCAACATCTATGGACCCTCCATACAAATGCTCCAATCATCATGTGGAATGTGCTATTATTCAGGCCTACTCCATGTACTGTCAGACTCTTAGCACACGATATTTGTATTACACAAAACAGAGTGGACTCCCCACAGAGCTGTATAATCAAACATAATTTTCCATCTGCAAAATTCAAAAAGAAACAGTGCATTCACCTTCCAATGTTTCCATTGTTTCAGATTATTATTTTCCAGCGGTCTTTGTTAAATGACAACCTAAAATTCTAGCAAGAATCCAATAACACCAGGCACTCATTTTTCCCCCATTACTATGCAGTGAGAGAAGGGAAGTGCATCCTTACTCGCTCCTGCTCCCCTGATGTGACCATCCAAAATAATGGCATAGCCTTGTACTTAATGACTAGCTGTGGGTAACATGTTTCTGAAAACATGCTGCCCAAACCTGAATACAATAGCAGAAATCTTGGCTCCAACAAGTCAACAGGTGTTTGTAAAGATCTTCTGTGACTCTCTCAGAACACTTTTACATGCCAGGTTGGTTTTCTGAGTTTTATTTCAAGTAAATAGCCCTTTGTGGGTCAGGATTTCAGCAGAGCCTTTGTCAGTTAACTTATAGCTTGCTTCTCTGAGAAAGGAATGGGAGTAATGCTTTTTGTCATCATATAAATTCCCTTAGTTTTTCAATTATATTGTGTGTCTCATGGTTATCTGGCCCTCTCTGGAATTCTTCTGGAAAAGTGTTCTCTTTCCTGCTAGACAAGTTCTCACGTGCACAACATAATTAGGCACTTTCTCTGATTAAGGAAGGTTTTCCTATCTACTGGACCTCACAACTGTTGAGAAATGTAGACATGGCAAAATGCCTGCTGAAGCCTGGGAGACGTTCCTAAAGACAAAGAGAAATGATAGTCACTTGTCCCAGTCTGAGCACCTGCTCTTACACTGGTACAATTTTTATCTGAACATCCAATTTACTCTTTCTACAGAACCCTCTGTCTGAAGACATTATAAGGCACTTCTTTATGACTGCACTCTAAAGTGACTTAGAAACAAAATACGTCACCTGGTCAGTTCTAATCTTTTTGGATACTGCAACTGGAGGAAATGACTGGATCAACACCATTGATCTGATAGTTACAAAAAAGAAAGATTCTCAAGTCATGATACATTCCCATGCCTTTTATTTCTCTCCCTCCCTCCCTTTTTCTTCCCCTCCCTCCCTCCCTCTTTCTTCCCTTCCCTCCACAGGAGAGATTCAGCATGCCTCCAGATTCCTGAGCTTGTAGTAAACTCTGCTACAACATGAACATTTCCTAGCTTATACTCCATATCTTTGCACCAAATGTCCAAGCACCATAATATGGAGAGACAAAATGAGGACAGATATTTAAAAAGGGTATGTTACCATTAGCCATGGACAGTCAAGTAGGACCAGATTGATACTTCTGGTCACCTTGAGGTCATATGCCAGACTCCCCAGTTAGCCCCATTGTTCTATAGGTTGTGAATCAGAACCTGGCCCAAGGGGATATGGTCAATGTGTGGAAGAGGGCAGTATCAAGCTCGTGAAAGGGGAATAATGTCCCAAAAATGGCAGGATGGGAGAACAATATCCAACATATGCTTCCCAGCCTCTGAAACTGCAGAGAAGCTCCTCTGGACCAAACAAGACACAGCAGAATGGTAGGGGGACCCGTAGCACAACAGAGTAATGAACATGATGATAATCATTCTTCCCAATATACTCCCCTTAAAACTTTTTTGAAGTGTCACATTCATGCTTTTGTGGTTTTTTATTTCAACTTCTGTGACAATCCTCCATTGGAGAGCAGGTACGCTCCTGGTTCTGACTCATGAGCCATGAGCAACAACATTCCCAAAGAAGGAACAAGACATAACTCACATCTGAATAATATATTTTCTTCTATTACAAGGGCACATTGCCCAGGATTACATAATCATGCAATCAAAGGCCAATCATAATGCCTATAGGCAAAGGTTGCATGGGGAAAACGAACAAGGAGCAAAAAGGATCAAGGAAGAAGGACAGACAAAATGCATAGGAGGGCAGAGTAGCAGGCAAAGAAACTACCTTCTCTTTCAGTTGTTTTAACTTTGTGGGTTTAAATTTCAAGCTTAATATTGCATTTCCAGTTTAATGTTCAATCCAGGAACTCATAAATAACAGACAGACCTGGACCATCATACTTTTAGTTTAAATGTACACAATTCTAATATATAAAGTATTTCTACTAAAGATTTTTTTTTTTTAACAAAAAGGAAAGAGAATCTGAAGACAGCTTTATTTTAGTAGATCTTAAGAACAGCCCAAACTACTTATTACAGAGCAAGTCTCCAGTCCCTTGTTGCCAAACAGAAAGAGCTTGATCATGATTGCTTGTACTAACTCCCACTTTTAATGACCTTTTTTATTCTACTCTGGTAAGAGTCAGACTTGCTGCTGATTCTGACCATGTTCTCAACATTTCCCAATGGCAAACTGTATGGTAGGATGTAATTCTGAAAGTAGCAGGTTCAATATTCTTTCCCCGTAGATTGGAAGCATCTCTCCTTAATGCTGACCAAGTCTGCTTCACATCATAAAGAGGCCTAGTTGCAAGACTTACAGGCTATATTTTGAGCCAAATTCAGATCTCCATTATAAAGGAGATAACTTACCGAGTCGAGGCACCTCTTGGTTTATGCCAGTGTAAATCAAAACTGGCCCTATAGCTTTGTTTCTTTGGTACATATCACATAATACAAAATTTCAATGGTTTTATTTAAGAAAAAAATTACCCCAGCAGGATATATCGAGTGGAACAGAAAATGCTGAAAAGAAATAAGGAATGAGTTGAAATGAAGTGAAGTGGTGGGGGGAGAGGAATCTGGTTGCAATTTATTATTGTAGTCTTCCTATGCCTTTAAGTTTTTATTTGACAACTACCACCAGAGACTAATAATCTAAAACAATAGAAATATTGGAAACTCCAAGTGCATTGCTTCCTGTCTGTTGAATTTTTTCAAAAGGAAAATTATGTTTGATTATATGGCTTTGTTGGAATCCTCCTTTTTTCCTTCCTGTAACAAAAATACGCTGCATTCAAAGACTGACAGTACAATCATCCATGGAACAGGTCTGAATAATAGCACACTCTAGTAAAATAATCTCAGATGCCAAAGGACAATGCAAAAGCTATAAATGTATACCAAATACATACCAGCTCAACACCTGTGGTTCAGTGCATTGAAAGTCTACACAAACCTGAATTATAACTTCTTTCATGGGAGGACACTGAAGGCCAATCTTATTTTTATACGGAAGATGATAAAAACCCCTCAATACTAGTATGGATGCTGTGCTCTATGAGTAATAGGTCACAGAACAGGAAAAGCAAATGCCAACCATGTTTTGCCCAAGATCTGTGTATGTCAGTTTTATGCAGATTTATTTATTTCCCCTTAATTACTAGAGTAATGGTTCAGATTTTTATAAATAAAAAAAAAATGAGCATGGCCTGATTTAGCAAAGCAGTTAAGGATCTGTTTAAGTCCAAGTCAATGGGGCTAATTACAGAATTGACATTAAGTATGTGTCTGTATACTGAGCCCTTACATATGTCTGTAAGGAGCCGGGAAAAATTTACAACTAATATACTACTCAGTAGGGGTGGGCAAAATGGGCCTGTGGTAGGTGTCCTACTCTCGAAGCCCCTCTGGATGTGTGGCTCCGCCCTCTTGCAATGGGCCAACCGCCTGCTTACTCACCTGCCATGCCTTATTCTTACTTTTGATTAATAGATGATTGGAATCAGCGGGAGGCTGCCCATTTTTATGCGCCCCGATGACAGGGGGCACTGTCTGCGGCTCCTTTTCCTCCCCTACACTGCAGCCCAAGCCTTGCAGATAGTGCTGGTATGAGCCGACTTGGGCCTTGTTATTATGGCTCAGCCCTTCGTTTGCTCTCGCGGCTCCTCGCCGCCCCCCCCTCACTCTCTGGGCTCCTTGCCACCCCCCCTCACTCTCCGGGCTGGGCCAATGCGCCCCCAAAGAAAGCTGCGCCCTCTCCAGTGCCAGGAGACCCCACGCTATCGTGGAGCTCCTATGAGGCCTCCTTCAATCCCTTATAGCCTCAACCGGTCCTCCGGTGAAACAGAAAACACAAAACGCAAAGTGAGACAGAGACAGAGACAATTGACCCCCAGCAGGAACCAGGGCATGTTCCGACTGCCAGAGTTCTCCCCTTTGTTCTGACTGAGTTCCTCCTCCCTCGGCCGACGGAGGGGAACTGCCCTCCTGGCCTTCTGCCTGGGCTTAAGAAGGGTGAAGCTCCACCCCTTCCTGGCTCTAGGTTTCCCTGGTTGCTAGGGCAACCAGCACCTGCGCAGTCCTGGTGACTGGCAGCTGCGCTTCTCCCTTCCCGCCACTAGGGGTCTCTCCCAAGCCGTTTCTGCTCTCAGTCGCAGGGTACCTGACAGCTCTGCGACAGGGCCCTATTCAATTGAGACTGAGATTCAGCCCAGATAGAGGACAGCGATTAGATCTGTTGATTTGGATCACTGTCCCCGATTCAATTCATCCAAATCTGAATCTTAAGATTCGATGCTGATTCAGAGAATCAGCGATTTTGACATAGACACAGTTTTAAATGTTTTTTCTACATACCATGAGGTGCCAGGAGTAGCTTATGAACATTGTGATGCTGGGGTAAATGGAGCATTCACCCCAGCATGCCCCCCACATGCTCGGCGGCAAACCCGAAGTACTTCTGGTCCACTTCCAGGTCCACTGTGGAGTGCACCAGAGGGGACCCCTGTGTCCCCCCAGCTCAGCGATTGGTTATGGGGGAATCCCAGGTGCCCCCCCAAACCCAGGAGGTACTAGTTGCTAAGCCAGAGAGGTGGGGGGGGGGGCCAGTGTGCTCTCCAGTGGACCTGGAAGTGGACTGGAAGTGCTTCTGGTCCACTCCTGGATC
>NW_017728917.1:3484863-3487219 GCF_001723895.1 Crocodylus porosus
GGGACCCCTGTGTCCCCCCAGCTCAGCGATTGGTGTCCAAGCCCCCAAGGTCTGGAACACACACCCAGGAGGCACCAGTCACCGTGCCAGGGGGCATGGAAGGGCCCCCAGTGTGCTCTCCAGTGGACCTGGAAGTGGACTGGAAGTGCTTCTGGTCCACTCCTGGATCTGCTGCCGAGCACACTGGGGAGCCTCCCATGCTCCTGCGAGACACTCCATGCACCCCAGCATCACAGCATTCACAAGCCACCTGCTACCTAGAGGTATGTAAAAAAACACTTAAAACCGTGGGTATATCCAAACTGCCAAATCTTTCCGAATCTCTCCGAATCAATTCGGAGGGTTTCCAATTTGATTCAGAGAGATTAAAGGGCCCTCTGATTTGATTTGGATTCAGAGGTTCAGCCATTGAATCAGGCTGAATCTCCACCGAATCGAATCAGGGCCCGAAGCGTCACACAGCCCTATTACTCAGCTGTATCCTGTACAGAAAGACGACAGGGAAGCAGGATATTGTAAATGAGGCAATACATCTTGTCATGCAAAGCTCAGATTATATCAACACAATGGCCTTTAATATGTATTCATACATTTTTAACATAGCTTTTGGCAAAAAGTACCAACTTTCATGAAGGGCCAAAAAATACTTTTGCTAAAGATTTCATTGTTGCCCAGTGCATAATACATTTAGCTCTACAGTTCTTCAAGCTCATGTTCCACAAGCACAGAAGACTCCAATCCACTGAAGCAGTTTTAAAATGGGTTAATTTTTTACAACTTACTTTCTATGGGGATTATTAAAATTGCACATTAAGCACCTAAATCAGCAGAAGTTTGAGCACCTCTTTCAAATACTAAATGCCTTAAAACACCATTGACAGCAACAAGACAATACTCAACACCTTGCAGTGTTGGTTCCTTCTCCAATAAATGTGAAATTCTGGCTTTGAGCCAACAGGAATTTTACTATTGATTTAAATATCACCAGGATTTCACCCTGTGCATTTTTTGTTACAATTCTCTTTACTTCTCTATTATTTTTAATGCTTTCTTTATCAGATTTTTCACAACCTAGTTACATGCATTTTCCTTCCATTCTTTCATCTTTATTAAAGGTACATACTGAATTAATAAAGTATTTTAGAATCCATCTCTTGCATCTTTAATGCAAACTGTTTTTTCACTGTCACATTAATGCTGGTTATAGAGTCTTATGCAAAACTGAAAAGCAATGTAAATTGTCATAACTATTCAAAATCCACATATGGGGGTCAATAAGAAAAAGTTAAATATTCCAAAGAAATATGCATACATTAACCAGTAGCTCAGGCTACAGTTACAGTGGAATCGCAGTTATCTGACTAACACCTTTTTTCATTTGCTTTTTGTATTCTCCCACGGAAAATTCAAAAGCAGAGAATCACAGAAACTGAGGGCTGGGCAGGACCCTAAGGGACATCTCACCCAAACTTTCATATGAATGCAGAACTACTTAGCTATTCTTTTTGTATACAAACCACACAGCTCTGTGCTTGTCTCAATTTCAGTGGATCTCCCAGAAAAACCTAAGTTCACTAGAAATGTTAATGAACTTTTCTTCTGATGAATGTTTATCCTTGTAGCAGAATCAGAAAGGTAGGTTGACTGAAGTAGTTGTGTGTGTTTCAAACTCTGTTCCAGAAGGTTTGCATTTATCTAATGCAATAGCTCTTAATCTTTTTTAGATTCAAGGTACCTCTCATTACACTCAAAGTGCCCCCTGGGCGAATGCCAATTCTTCACTCATTTTTTGAGTTGATTATATTAACAGGTAGGAATGTCCTAAATAATACTGCCACCATAACAACCAATCCTTTATGTCTTATTTACTTTTAATTTTTAAATGAGTCCAAGGCATATACTGCTGCTTTTGCCCACTTAAAAACCCTAAACTTCTTAGAACTGCTTTTAATTATATGGAGAAAAATGTGTATTGTGAAAAGACCTTTTATATGGACGTGATATAGATAAATGGTTAGGGATTACTCCACTGAACCAATGGAATACTTCTTATGAGAATATGCAAGCTGTTCCTCTAAATCAGTAGCCCCAGGACTGTGCTTCAAATGTGTATACACATTCAGTTAGACTGGGCATGGGTTAGTCCAATCTATGTCCTACACCTTCTTAGGTGAACTTAGCTAGATTGGGACCACTGCATATTGTTGCGGGCGCAGGCCCGGGCCCGGGCCCAGTGGGGGCAGCACAGGCGCGGGTGCGGGCGCAGGCCCAGTGGGGGCAGCGCGGGCCCAGTGGGGGCGGTGCAGGTGCGGGTGTGGCCCCAGTGGGGGCGGTGCAGGTGCAGGCGCAGGCCCAG
>NW_017728917.1:3487319-3499916 GCF_001723895.1 Crocodylus porosus
GGCCCAGTGGGGGCAGCGCGGGCCCAGTGGGGGCAGCGCGGCCGCGGGCACGGGCCCAGTGGGGGCGGCACAGGCGCAGGGCCAGTGGGGGTGGCATGGGTGCAGGCGCGGGCGCAGGCCCAGTGGGGGCAGCACGGCCACGGGCGTGTGCCCAGTGGGGGCTGCGTGGGCGTGGGTGTGGCCCCAGTAAGGGCCACACGGGCACACTGAGAGAAAGCCCTGAGAGGGCGAGGATGCTTTTATGCTAACTTGGCACGGTAGGGGGGGCCAGGAGAGATCACAGCCGCTCCTAGGGCCCCGCACCATGACAAGGAGCTATAGGGAATAGTAGGAGGCTCCTAGTCCTGGGTATGACTGGAAACTACACTCTGCTGGGAGTGGGTGGCCTGGTGGGGCTCCCAGTGGCATGGGAGCCCCCAGGAAATGCCAGGTCAGTGATCACCCTGGTGAAAGGTGGGTTGGAGGACCTTAACCCCTAGCCCTCACCTTAGGGTGGGTTGTGGTACACTGGAGGTAGTTGTAGGGGTTTGAGACCCTGAGGGGAGTTGGAGCTAGGCACAGATATGGCAACCTGAGCCCACCTGTGGAGGGAAGCCCTGAGCCCCCAGTGTGAGGGGGGCAGCGTGTGGAGCCCTGTGAAGGTAGAGGAGGGGCTCAGCTAGAGAGAGAGGGAGCTTAGTCCTGACCCCAGTAAGTCCTCCAATGCTGGGAGACAGAGTTTGGGTCAAATATAACATCTGAGCCCCAGTTGAGAGGGGACCAGTACTGTGGAATCACAGCAAGAGGGGGCAGTGATCAGAAGCCCCAGAGAGAGGGCGATGTGGAGCCCTGTGAAGAGAGAGAGGGCTCAGCCAGAGAGAGTGAGAGCTGAGCCCTGACCCCAATAAGTCCTCCACTGTTGGGAGGCAGAGTGTGGGTCAAAGATAACACCGGTCGTAGCACCACGACCTGCTACCTGGAGGGGAGTGAGAGTCCCCAGTGAGACCCTGAGGCACCAGTCATGGTGTGAGGTACCCCAGCTCCCCACCTCCGTAAAGAAGGATCCAGAGAGGGGGACCCCGGGATAAGAGTATGGGTCATACATCAGGGCCTGCCAGAGCTTCCCCTGACTGGCCCAGGTGGAGGCCAGGACCAGGAGGGTCAGAAAGGCGAGGAGGCCCACCGAGGGGGATGCCCAAGAGCCAGGGGCCTGGGGTCCCGACTGGCCTGGAGGTGGGCTGGGGCTAGTGTGAGCCAAAGGTCCCAGTGAGGGGGACCAAATCTGAAGGGGAACTGATGGCAGGGTGATATATGGCCTGGTATGATGGCGGCAGAGTCTGCCTGAAGGGAAGAACCCAGGTGGGGTCCTACAGTAGGATTCTGGGCCCCATCGTGGGGGACTGGCATGTATGAGAACATCACGATGTCATCAGCAAGACTTAGGCTGCAGTGTAGGAGGGGTATGGAAACACAAATAGCGCCCCCTGGCAGTAGGGCTGAAAATGGGCATCCACCTGCCTAATTACATCTATTAATTAATTAATTAAGACCAAGGCATAGCAGGCGAGAAGGCTGGTGGTTAGCCCAAGAGCGGGCCTCGCAGAGATTAGCCCCAGTAGTCCTCCCCCACCCGTTACTATCATCATTGCAATTTATGAAGCAGCCAAACACAAACTGATCCAAGTGATTGGCTGAGGATTGTTCCAGCCTATTTGGCAATCTCATTATGAATGGTGAAGAAATGAATCCAAATATTGTTGCTTTCACTCTTACTATGATTTTTGCTTTCTTGTACCACTTCCCTACCTTCTACTTGGCTCACCTGAACCCAATATAAAAGACTAGGATGACCCAAGTGAGAGGTTAGTGTTCATATGTTTTTGCTTTTCTTTGGTTTAGCTCAACTATATATTTTTTGCCCTCAAGGTGTTCAATATTTGGCATGAGAGCTTAAAAGAAGCAGAAAAAAGTCTTTCAGTGATTTCACCCCATCACCAAAGATTCCTCTTTTTAAGCTTATTTTGCTTTTTTCAGATGCAGCTCTCCAAAAAGCATAGTCAAAGATGGTCTCCTCCACAGATTCTTTCTTCTTGTGTCTTTGCTTGGGCTGCAACTAACTTCCAATTATAAGCAGATATCAATAATAAGCATGGCCCTTAAACTTTAAAGCCTGACTTCCCTCCGATCTATTTTCTACTAGTGGTTGTCTCAGGTAAAAATAACGACATGGACAGAATTGGAATGTGCTCATTCTGTTGTCATAACCCCTTTACATGCCATAATTCTACCATTTCCTTTGGGACTCTTATATCTTTCTCCTTCTTTTTATTCTCCTTGTTCCTTTGCTGGATTGTAAGCTAAAAAAAGTGGAAAGTCATTCATAATTCAGAACTGCAGATAAGACAACATCCTCCAGGCTGCAAAGGCTGGGTAGATAATAATATTTAGACTGAGCCTTCTCTCTCTCCTGAAACTGTGTTTAAGGTGCCCCAAACACTGCCAATTTATACTCTTTCATCCCTCACTAAATCCTTTTGCCCAAGGATCTGCACACCTTTAGTTTGACTCTTGGGTACCTTTCTATAATTGCTCCTGTATTAAGAGTGAGACAAATCCTCACATTATGTTGGGGAATGGGAGGAGAACAGTGAAGCGTGTAGTGCTTTGCAATCATGGGAGTTAAGATGGGGCCAAGCTACAAAGCATGGAAATGGCCTGAACTTTCTTAATAGTCTGGGCTGCTTATATCCAGAAATTTAGCTTGAGCTCATGCACTGTTGGGCTAGTGACCATATAAGCAGCAGGAGAAAGACTTGATAGATGAGACTGTGATAAGGTAAATAGGTCACAGCAGTGGGAGACAATGGCCTTTTTGCTATTACCGCCTTTTGCCACCGAATCCAGTTGTGACCCTGCCTCAGCTCTCCTATCTGCAAAATAAAATAGTAATACTTGCGTTCAATAAGCTTTCTTATTTGCCAATGAAAAGCACTGTAGGTACTGGGTTCCTATAACACAACTGTAGATCCATGCATATGTTTTACCACTTACATCAATATCATTACAGCAGTATATCCCTACTTGGAGACACTTGTGCTCTGACAGAACAGATAAAAAGCCCTCCCAAGAGACATTTTAAATAGAAAAGGAAACTCTTATACCAGCAGCAGCAGGTGTCCAGAATAGGGTATACCTGTAGAACTCTGGCAGTTTAAATTCACACTTTTAGATTACATAGGAAAGTTTTTGATATGCCATATTTACTCAAATTCAAAACAGCTCAGATTGTAAGATGACCCCCAATAAGTAGATTCTATATAGGGGGGGGAAGTATAAATGTGGAATAGTTTTCCAGGTCTAGAATCCAATTATTGGAAGTTTGCCTTGAATCTGTCCCCCTCCCATTGCTACAGCAGGGAAAGTAAATTTGGGGGGTCAGATAGCCCCCTTGTTCTCTGCCCCCATCCCAACTTCTTTCTCCTGCAGCCTCTTCCTTATTGTCAGACCCTGATTTCACTGAGCACATGGAAGTGAGGAGTAAATTTTACAAACACTGACCAAAAAAATAAACATACCTATAGTAATTTGCATATAGAAAAATTATTACAGGTACCCATAGACTTAGTTCATCATGGGTTGATGCAGTTTACCTCTTCTAAAACTGCTGTATGTTTTAGCACTGATATTCCATAAATACACTTTTAAGCAGCACTTCTGTACCTACTAGTATATAGTACAAGCTATGAATGACATTAGTCAGGAGCCAAAAAGTTCATGATTTACAATATAGTTAAATGGGCTGGGCCCCAAAACAGACAACAGCTTTTTAAGTCATGATGACCCTACAGCTCAGCATGTGTGCATGCTCCAGATACCCTCCACATAGGATTCATGTGCTAATTAGTCCCCAGTCATGACTGGAACCAGGTGTTTTTGACATGAGTGCTGGGATTATCCAAAAATTGATATGCAGGTGAGGTGCAAGGCAACCTGGTCAAGGCCCATTGGATAAGGCTACTGTATAGAGAAACAGAGTCAAGTCCAAGTTAAATGGGCACCTAAGCAAGGCCTTTAAAATCTATACATGGTTACACAAGGGCCCCCTCTGCGTGGCATGGAACTGTTAGCACAAAGAATAAGAAAAAGACAATTTTATAACCAGAGTACAGATCCTGGGAGGGGGAGAGGTGAAATATGTACTATACATGGACGATACAAATGTAGCAGTTAGACACAGACTTTCAATGGAAAGGGTGGTAAAGCAGACATCAGACTAGGGAGAAGTGATGGGAGCTAAAAAAAATAAATCAAAAAGCACCATACTGGGAATTGGGAATTGGAAGGACTTGGAGAAGCTGGAATTTGAAAAAATAAGAGCAGAAGAAATCAGAGTGCTAACAGATCCCAATGGATTCTGAAAGGAAAGGCATTACACTATGGCAAAAGGTGACAGCACACTACAGCAAACTCTTTACTTATGGTCTAGAAAGACACTGTCCTCTGCTGGAAAACTGGTGGTGGCTGAGGCTGTTACTACTGATTATTTTGTGTATGGGATTGTATTCCCACTGACATGATGGCAGAAAGCAAAAGTACAGAAGGAAATATGCATGTTCTTCTGAAATGCCAAAAGAGAAAAGTTGGCTAGAACTGAACTGTAAGATGCAGAAGAGGATTGCTGGACTTGGGATTGTTCATCTATGTGAAATATGTAAGTGTGAGATGCAAGGCAGTAATGAAAGGAAAGAGAAAAGCAGAGCGTATCACCCAATTTCATGCAGCTGCAATTTTGAGGAAATGGGGATTATATCAAACCACTTTGAAGAGTCCATGGGCATGGCAGCCACCAATTTATTACATCTAGATGGAAGGATTCATGGAGAGGGATAAAATGGGGAAGGTAGGGCTGGAGGTCCTGAAGGATCATCAGAAATTGATGGCAGTGGTAAGGGAGAGAGACAGGATAGCACCGATGGGAAACTTCATAGAAGGACAAATGAAGATGGTGTGGGGAGTGACGGTCGACAAACAACTAAAAGGCAAACATACTGACCTAGCACGTACGGTTGTAAGAAACATCTTGCCAGTGAAAAAAGTGCAGCACAGATGTAGCTTGACAAACTTATCAAGGTACCTAACAGAGAAGTGAGAGGAAGAAGAAACACCAGGACATGTGTCTTGGGAGTGTACATCTGGGGTCTGCTGCTTTCTTAGTGTCATCAAAATAAATCTGTCATTAGCACAGGAGATGGCACTATATGGAGTCATACCAAAAGGACTGGAGGAAATGTTATTAAGGACTTTATTCAAGTCAAGTCAGTCCCGAGGCTGCTGCGACCACTGGGGCACCTTAGATGCTGTAACAACCCTCCTCCGCTCCGTCCTGTGTTTAGACCCAGGCCTCAAGTGATCCAGTATAAGGTTAGCTGAGTTGCTTTGCATCACTGGTGATTCTTCAGGCAAAGTGACCTGATGGCACCCATCTCCTTCCCAGGTGTGGATGGCTGTTGGCTCACAAGCTCATTGACAGGTCTTATTTTTAGTCCTGCTGCATAGCCACATACCCTCCTCACCCAGGCTAGCCTAGATGGGGTTGCTGACAACCTGACCATGGAACAGGCTGTACTGGTTTACAAACAGCAGACCAAGAGAGGCCTGGCCTAATGGCATGTGTTAACACGTGTTAAGACTAGTTAATGGAAAGTAAGGAACCTCTGGGTGTTTAAGGGGTTGGCTTTCACTGAAAGTGAGTGCCTGAAGCTGGAGCTGCATGAACTGAAATACTACATCAATCAGGACAAGAAAGAGATCAGAGAAGTGGAGGAAAAAGGACTGGACACACTTGTTTCACTAAACCAACAGAGAGGACTGATGGGAGAGGCAGAGAGTTTCAGGTGGTTACTGAGGTAACAGTTTTTCATGGGGTTCTGTATGAACATATGAAGATTTCTGTAAGGGTTGTTTTTTGTGGGACACTGATGCATGTTTTTTAAGAGTTTAATATCTGTAGTTGTATGGTTTGGTTATATAGTTGCTTCTATGATGAGAAGTCTTGGTAACACAAAAATGCTCAATATGTTTAGTTTTGTGAGTGTAGTGTGATTAAATGCCTTTTTAATGAAATTTGTAAAAGGGTTCCCATCAACACGTTCACCTTTTGGCTAACAGCAATTATTTTTGGCACCAAAAGGAGGGTGTCGGGGCTGGCTCTGGTCCTCTCAGTGCCAGCCTGATATTGCAGTACTTCCAGGCACAGTACCAGTTCCCTATCAAGGGAACACCTGCCTGTTTTTAAGGCACCCTCCCCCAAAAGAGAAAGTTCCCATCAGTATGTTTGTCCCATATAGGCCATGTGTCTTATAGTCATGCTCAGTGTTGGCTGCATTTAATCAAGTTAGTTGGTTTCTATTACTGAGCACGTGCTGCTTTTGGCAGTAGTTTAATTATGTATTTACTGGGGTTTCCTGGTATACGAACGTAAGACTAGGGGATTTCTTCCTCATGTTTACTGGGGGAAAGCAACGCATCTTATATTTGAGTAAATACAGGAAGCAAGGCCTAATGAAGCTGTGCACACTGGTGAAACACCGCAGACATTTCAATAATGGGAGGAGGTATATAAAGGATTATAAAAAATGACTGATTGATCTCTAGGAGAGATGCATGAACTAGTGAAACAGCACATATTGCAACAGTGGTAGAAATATACAGAAACACTGAGGTAAAGAAATGAGACGTCTACTGTGCGAAGCTTCAGTCCCTGATTCAATTTGGTGGACATTCAGCCCAATTCGGTTGCTGAATCCCTGAATTCGAATCGAATCAGGGGACCCATTAATCTCTCCAAATCGAATCAGAACCCTCCAAATCAATTCAGAAAGGGTTGGTTCTGCCATAGAGACAGCCTTAAATGTTTTTTCTACGTACCTCTAGGTAGCAGGGGCTCATGAGTCTTGTGATGCTGGGGCGCATGGGGCATCCCTCAGAAGCACGGGGAGCCCCCCAGGGCACTCAGCAACAGACCCAGAAGCACTTCCAGTCCACTTCCAGGTCTGCTGGGGAGCATGCTGCCCCCCCGCTCCCTGACTCGATGACTGGTGTCTCCTGGTTCTGGGGGCGGGGGGGGGCTACCCCTGCGGCTGTTCACTGAGCCAGAGAGGGATGTGGGGGCTGGGCAGTGCACTCCCTGGCAGACCTGGAAGTAGACCAGAAGTATTTCTGGTCTACTTCTGGGTTTGCCTGCCACCGAGCATGTGGAGGGCCCCCCACACTCCTGTAGGATGCTCCATCTGCCCCAGCACTGCAGCGATCACAAGCCATGCCTCGTACCTCGAGTTATGTAGAAAAAACTTTTAAAACCATGTCTATGTCCGAATTGCTGATTCTCCAAATCAGCTTCGAATCTTCAGATTCGGATTTGGCTGATTCGAATCAGGGACAGTGATCCAACTCAATGAATTGAATCACTGTCCCTGATTTGGGCTGAATCCAAATCCGAACCAAATAGGGCCCAGTTTGCACGCCCCTAATGAGCACCTCTCTTTTTCCAACACTCAAACAGTGGATTGATTATCGACTTTCAAAAGAAACAGCCTTATAAATGTGAATGCTCAACGTAAAGGGCTGCAGATAAGTCATCACTTGTATTTGTAACAAATAACAAGGTAAAGCTTGAAAGGAGGTCAACTGTTTCTTCCAAATTACAAAGCTTTACTAAATTCCAAAAACAAGTAAAAGGAACAAGTTGCGTTTGAGCCTTTCAATCCATATAATAATCATTATTCTGTTGATTTGCAAAATAAGAGTGTTCAGCTTTGATGTACTGTACTGCATATAAAAATTCTCTAGTAGCAGCATTGTTCCTCCAGGTTTTTTCCCCTCAAGTAATTTGATTTCCTGAATGACATTAACTATAAATAGATATAAAAAGCTGTAACTAACACATTTATTCAGACTTTCTTCAGTGACATATTAAAATATAACAGCAATGTTGGGGGGGGGGGGAATGAGTGTCTTGAAAAGTATCAAGCAAATATACATTTAATGTTATTAACCCTCACTGTGAAGCCACTCTACATTAGGAAAACTAATGTGAATCACTGTCACTAGAAATTGCCCATATATCTCCCTCACTGATTTTTACAGATAAAATGAGCCCTTGTCAACTGGTATCATTACAGAGGTGGAGACAAAAATTATATGCATTACATTAGTGCTTAGCCGCTCCAGCTAATATCAGGACTCGCATGAACCTCTTCTCCACAGACAAAGACAGGACACCTTTCTGTAGGACATGCTTTAGTTGCATACAAGCTATTGGGTTCAATATAGGAATAATGATCAAAATCTATGTCAGCCTCTCTCAAACCTTGGACTGTGCCCCCCGGCAGGGCACAAAACATACCGAGGGAAGGTACATGCAAAATTTCAGAAGCAATCAGTGCTGCTCCCTCCCCCCCCGACTTCTACTATTGTCACATCCCTCCTGCCCTCAACTCCCTCACTGCCCATTTCCACCAGCAAAGGGAGTGAGCAGCAGTCGACAGCAAGGAAAGTGGTGGTGACAGCTAAAGTGCAGGTAGAGTGCTTGACTTCATAAGCCCCTAAGATTTGAGAAACACAGGCCTACATTATTCAGTCATTAAGCTAGATGGTCTGTCCCCATCTTACCTTAGAAATCAGCCCTCTTCCTAGTTGAAATGCACTTAGAGCATGGCTACACAGCAAAATAAAAGTGTGATTGCAGCAGAGGGAACAACACTGAAGCTAGGTTTCATCTAGCTAGTGAAGTAAACAGCAGCAATGAAAATGCCATGACATAGGACTCGACATGTGTTAGCAACCAAGGGCCTAGATGGATCATAAAGTGGTTGCTCAGCCATACCAAAATCCTTACCATTGCCTCTTCACTGCTGTTATCACACTATTTGGAGTAAATCAAATGCAAATATACCTACAATTACAGCTCCAGTTTTGCTGGGCTAAGAGACCACTTTTTTCACATCACCTTCATAATATATTTATTGCTTTTCAGTGGGAAAATTTGGCAATTTCTTAATTTATGTCATTTATTTGGCAATACAATAAATTACTTTTATTTGCATTTGGACTGGTTTATATTCACAGCATTCAAAACATATATTTTCCCATCAACTGATACATTATGGTCAATAAAATTTTAATCAATCAAGAAGCTCTGAAAGCAGGAAACAATGAAAAATATCTGTTCCTTTCTTCATGACCTGGCTGCTCCTAGTTACAGTTCAGACACCTCCAGTTTTTTCGCCTTTTCAGACAAGGATCAATGGATGTCCGTGTGGAGCAAGTTATTTTGCCAGTATGAGGAAAGTTGGTCAGAATCTAGCTATCAAACGATTATTAAGAGCTCTTTCTGTGCCATCTAGCCTTGTCTAATACTTCAACCCTGATCCACCTTTAAGCTGGGTCAATATTAGAACTCCAGTGAAGGCTCCAAACTTCCCGAGAAGCATGAAAAGTTTTGTAACGCTACTGTTCCACCTCAGTGAGGAGGTTAAGATATTTCTCCCTAGATTTGGTTTTCCACTATCTATTGTGAGAGGCAAAAAGGTCTGGATATTTGTTCTCTATTCAGTACTCAGCTCAACAGAAATACATAGTGAATGTGAAAAGATTCAGAAATATTATATGGGAAAGTTTAAAGTGACCATCTGTTTCAAATATTCCAGGCCAGTCCTGAATTTTGGGGTTGTGTCCCAATATTGTTATGATACTTTCTGAAAGAACTTTTGTCCCAAATTGAAGAACTGTCCGGCCCTAGATCAGCACCAGACAACATCCTGAAGTGGAAACAGTATAGCCACATTCACGTGGCACTATATCTAGACTAATTAGTTCTACTTCTCAGGAAAGCTACTGAACTAGCCCATTAGTTCGGTGACGCTTTAAGGAAGCTATACTAAACAGAACCAAAAGTGATGTCAACTTTTGATTTGAAAAGTGTGTGGACTATTCAGGATATTGTCTTGGATTATGCCCCATGAAAAATGATCACTTTAGACAAGCCCGCAGGGAGGAAGATTGTCGTCTATGATCATCTTATCTGTGGGTCTAAAGATTGGCTAAGGCCAATCTGGGATCGACAGGAACTATTGCAACACAGGCACATGTTTCCTTGCAGGGTGGGTGGCTCTGGATTCCTGATTTGGTCTGCAACGCATTGTTTCTGCCACTCCTACTTTTCCATCTCCTCTTGTCTTCATGAGGTTTCAAAGTATTGACATCCTTGCAGCAGCCTCTTTCTCCATTTTATGCAGTCCTGGGTGAAAGTCTCCCACAAGTTTATGTTCATATTTCACTTCTTCAAGCTGGCCTTGAGGACATCCTTGAAGTACTTTTTCTGTCCTCCTCTTCAGTATACACCTTGACTGAACCCGGAGAATAAAACTTGCTTCCGAAGTCTGAAGTCAGACCTCAGGATGACGTGGCCGGTTCCGTGAAGCAGATGTTGAACAATCATTGCTTTGATCCTCGTGGTGTTTGCTTGTGAGAGGACATTAATGTTGATGCATTTGTCTTCCCACTAGATTCAAAAGACTTTCCGAGGACAGCGTTAATGGTATTAATCCAGCAACTTGAGGTGTCTCCTGTACATTATCCACATCTCAGCTCCATATAGTAAGGTAAGCATTATGACTGCTTGATAAACCATGACAATGAATTTGGATGAGAATCCTACTCCCTTGGGAGATAAATTGGCCATGTTTACAAATGGTAAAAATATTTCCATCAATTTAAATGAATTTTGCATGGGGCCATAAGTTGGTTGATGGTCAACAAAGCATAGCCAACAGGAAGAAAAACAACAAATAAAAGGAAAAGATACCGTGCAATCTACAATTCAAAATGTAGTTGGAAATAAGTCCATCACAGCAAATAGGGTAGATACAATTAATAGCCAATGTTAACAGTTCTGTAAATGGTGGCTAATAGATTTGCCATGACAAGTTAAATCCACCTTACCACTCCCTTTCCACTAAAAATAAAGCTTCTCCTTTGTACTAATAAACTGCCAAGCACGCAAGTAATTTTCAGATAAATGGTATTTAGACATAACAACAATATCCTGTATGTACAATAGTAGAAATGATTTAGGGGTAGAGAGATAACAGGACTGGAAAAAATTAATCGCATTAAAAAATACAACAGTTTATATTTTTCATGTTATCCTTTATTAGAGAAATAAACAAAAGCCCTTTGACATTCTGAATCATTCAACAAATTAAAATTCACTGCACATTAGTTTATTCACTACATATATATATAAATAGTATGGCCCTGATTACCAATACAGACAACGGCTTTGAAAAAGTCACTAAAAACTGTAGCCGTCTTCCTTTCTCTCTCAGTTGCATATGACAGAGTCTGGAGACAAGGACTCATGTTAAAGTTTCTGGACACCACATTGTCTTCAAATTGCTCATTTGTTAGACAACATGCTTAGTAATAGATGGTTAGATATCAGGAAAAAATTTCCTTGCTAGGAGGACAGTAAAACACTAAAACAGGTTACCCAGAGAGGTGGTGGAATTTCCATCCTTGGAGGTTTTTAAGACCCAGCTTGACAAAGCCTTGGCTGGGATGATCTAGTTGGGGATTGCCCTGCTTTAAGCAGGGGGTTGGACTGGATGACCTCCAACCCTCATTTTCTGTGGTTCCAGATTTTTTCTGCTAACATTAAGAGTAGACCACAGAAATTGAACAATAGTCTCCCATAGGGATCAGTCCTTGTGCTTTTCTGTTTAACCTTTACATTTGTGACCTCCCAGGTACCTCCTCAAGAAAATGTATATATGCTGATGACATAGGCTGGTTATGCTTTCCAGAGCAGAAATAATACTCGCATCTGATCCAAATCCTTTAGATACCTACTTTTAACAATGATGTCTGCACCCAAGCCCTGGGAAAAATGGAAGTGTCTACATTTCAGTTGAATAATAAACAAGCTAATTATCAACCCATTATTGTTTTCAGAAACTGGCTCCTATGTTACAATGGTCCTCCTAAATATTTAGGAATCGTCCTAGATAGAACATTGTCCTATAAAAAACCCCCCATATAACTATGACAGGAGCCAAGTTAAAAACCCATAATAATTTGCTTACTAGGACTTCTTGGGGAACTGATGCTGATGCACTGAAAACAGCAGCTTTAGTGCTGGTCTACTTTTCAGGGCAAGGGACAGATATTACACAAACCGGTTTACATGATCAGAAACTGGTTTAAACCTGTAACAGAACAGAGGTACAGTGCACCTACACACACTGAGTCTTTGTGGCTTCTCTAAAAGTTGTGATGGAAGAGATAGGGTTTCAAATTCCCCAAGAGACTGCGATTCCAGTACATTTCCTCATTGCAACCTGGGATAAGGATTCCAAACTTCCGATTTAGTCACCAACCACCAATCTGAATAACACAATATCAAATATTTCACTTGGACACTTTTTAAGCAAGTTGTTCTTATTTCTACTGTTGTTTTGCCATCTTCTAGTATAAAAAATAAATCAATACTTCAAATGAGAGACTGTTGCAGAAGAAATAAAACCTTCTTCAAAAACAGTAATTTTTTTTTTTTTTTTT
>NW_017728917.1:3500871-3508322 GCF_001723895.1 Crocodylus porosus
TGGACTGCATTAGACCCAATGTGCTGGTCAAACATAAATGAAGAGACATCGCCACTGTGAATCTCTCAATCTAAATATACAGGAAATACAAAAGGCTGCTGAAGAAATCAGAAACATGAATCAAACACCAGGATAATGATAGCAGCAAGATTAGAGTCTAAGCTTCCTGCTTACCAGTCCTGATGTCTGGACCCCCCATTGCTTTCCTGGGGTCCAAGCATCTCCTGGCAGATACCCAATACCTCTACAGGAAAACCTGTGGGAGCATAACACCCAACAGCCCAAGCACCAAGAGTGTTTCAAATGTTATTATTCTTTTCTGAATTACTGTCCCACGCACATATCAACTCCCACAGGCACACAGCTTTGAGATCGAAAAAGGTTAGAGAACCATATGAGGAAGCCTGTAGCTTCGCTGGGCTCTGCATGTTACAACAGTTTTCTCTAACAGGCAATGTGAAATCCCTTTTTACTTTTACAATTCTTATTCTCCCCACCTCAGTTCATCATTCGAAAGGCCAGAGTTAAAAGACTGATTCATTCTCATCAAGTCCCAGCCTTGGCAAAAACAGGAAATACCAACAGACCAATAGTTCATCATCTAGACACTTGCTGTCCCTGCCTGCCTTCCAAAAAGTAGAGAGTGGTTCCTCCTCTTCCCCTCCTCCCTCCACCCCCTGTTTCCAGACGCCCATTCTGCAGCCCTGTCCAGTTTATGGTTTACTCTCATATTCTGCTGACTTGGGCAGTTTGTACCCTAGAATATTTCAAATGCCAGTTGTGAAAAGTCACTTCAATTACTCACGGGCCAGCTTTGTTCTCAGTTTCCAACCCAACCTTTGTTTTAAAATCTATATTACATGTACCTGAAACCAGCTCTCTTCTGTTAACCTGTTCCATTCCCCAGCAGGCTTCAAATGTCACCTATTCTTCTGAAGATGTGTTGCATTCTTCTCCTTCAGGGCCAGAGGGTTACCAGACAGGTATTTGCACCATCCCTCTTTTAGGCTGGTTACAGGGGGGTGGAGAGGTTAAGTCACAGGCTTACGTTGCACTTTGAGGCTGGAACCACCCAGCTATGGAAGATAAACAGGCCTCATTCCATCTCCCTCCAGCCAGCTGGAGGCTTTTAGCCTTAGCTACACAGCTTAAGGCTAAAATTAGCTATGCCTTCTAATTTTTATCATAAAAGTGGCTAGTAAAGCACATAATAGTGCATACTTTGCCTCAAGATGTGCATGATACAAGGCACAGAAAGTTCCAACAGTGCCCAGTAATTATCCTTCTCCTGAAACATGTCAAACAGTTTGCAAAATGGATCTTAAGCAAAAGCTGTTTTGTTTAATAAAATGATTAGTGTAGCAGATTGTCCCCTGTCAAGGAACACAAGAAATTGTCTCAATAGTCCCTCTGTTACCATCAGAGGAATTCCCCCTTGGAAGCTGGTCATAATTGGACACTTGTACAAGAATGACTGTACTGTCCTGCTTTTGTCTCTCACTGTTATGCACAGTGAACTGACATAGGCACGAGTGCATTGAGGGAAAGAGCAAGGGAATTTGCAGCGAAATACAAGGATGCCCATGCTATACACAATGTTTTCAGAACAAAAGCTGGTGTCAAAGCAAGAAAACATCAACATATGGACTTCTTCAAATAGAAGGGTAGATTTGCACCTTACAGACTAACTAAAATATTCAAAATAAAACCCCACTAATTGTTGCTTTTCCACCAGACCGATTACCAGCAAAAAGCCAGGTAAAGGTTTTGAGAATTGCAGAAACCTAACATTACTGTCTGTCATACAGAGTATGGTTGTCTGAAGTTTTGTTCCACCAGACCATTTACTTGATATACATTTGATGTCATTTTAAATGAATACACTGCTACAGAAATACAATGCAGATTCATTCTAGCTTCACTCAAAGGAAGACTGCTGAGACCTTCCGGTGCAAAAGCCTGCTGCCCCCAAACCCATATTTACTCATTTTGCCAGCCAGGTAAAATATCTGCATTGAATATTTTAGAACCAGCATTTGTCTACTAAGCATTTTTTAACATATAGGTGCCATTTTAATATATACTGAGCCTTTACCTGTGCGAAAGCAAAACCTCATGCTCATGAATGACATGCATTAACTTTACAGGTGCAGACTTCTGTACAGCATTAAGTAAAACATGCATAAACAGAGGTACAGTTTGCGTTTGTGCTTGGTGGGGGAGAATTATCTTATTTACTTAAATATAAGATGAAATTTGCCCCCCATTCAGCATGCTGAAAAAAGGCGGAGGGGGGGAGGATAGGCAGGTGGCTGCTGTAGCTCTAACTGGTCCTGAGTCAGTGTCCCCTTTCACTTCCTCTCTACAGATTCTGCCCTTGCTGCCTACCTGTCCCCTTCCCCGTACCATGAGGCAAAGCTTGGCTCTGGCTCAGGCTGGGTTCCCTCCGAGGCATGAAGCACATGGGAACTCCTTCCTCTGCCTGGCCAGTCAGCAGCACCAGCACTGCTGCATGACCAAGCAAGGGCTGAACATCCACCTGCTGTGCTCCAGGAGGAAAGAGCCCCAGCAGTGTCTGACAGTAAGGGGGTGGGGAGAAAAAGGCAAAGACTGGGGGGAACATGGAAGGAAAAGGCAAAGACTGGGGACGGTGGAGGGAGGGGCAGAGGCTAGGGGTGCGGTGTGGGGAGGAGGAAGGCTGCAGGGAGAGGGAGTGGAGGGGACAAAGGGCAAGGGGGTCACCTGACACCCCCTCCCCCCAACAAGCCACTGATCTCCCTGCTATTAGTGGGGGGAAGGGAATTCAAGACAGCCCTCCAGTACTTCGATTCTATACCTGGAAAATTATAACAAATTTTAAAAATTCTATGTATTAAAAGCTAACTATTGGGGGCTCATCTTATATATGAGTAAATACGGTAATGCTGGGGTGTAGGCAGCATAGAAATGCATGCAAGTATGCAAGGAGAGCCCATGTAAAGGCCAGATATAAATGAGGACTCAGGTTTTCAAAGAGGGCTTTAGCCACAAAACTCCAACTCAATGGTTCTTGGGTGGCTGAATCTGCAAATTTGCAATGGAAATCTTCACCGCTTTCCAAGATGCACTTCGTATTTGAGAATATGAACCAGATTTTCAGAACCAGATTTTCAAAACTACACAGGAATTTGCATGCCCAAACAGCCTGAATAGTGAGACTGCATGCACAGTGATTGTAAAATGCAAATAGGCAGTTAAAAATTAACCTAGAGATGAATGTATAAGACTTCTAGGAACAGGACGTGCAGATTAGACTTGCAAGTCTACAGGAATTTTGTACACACACAAGTGAACAATTTATATAAAGCTAAGGATCTGCCAGATGCTCTCAGCAAGTCACAAAATCATGTTAAAATCCCACTGTTTGACAACTCGCTGCAATTGTAACGTTCAGAGTAGGTACAATCAAAAGCTTCTGTAAAACACATAGCTCTTCTGAGTGAGCATCCCAGCTCTTAAAAAAGCTGGATCAATTCATGGTGTTGTGTTAAAATCAGATAAAACTCACTTTGGAGGTTTTTGTGCCACCGGAGCTCAAAGGCTGCAGAAAAAGTCCTGGGGCATAAAAGTGATAGGGTGAAGGTGAGAAAAGGGCATTCTACAGAATAGGGTTTCAGTCCAGGACAGGGCTGAACGTCCTGGTCCTGACCCAACAAAGCACTCCAGAACGTGCATACCTCTAGGCACACCAATAACCCCACTGAAGTCAATATTAAAGGGATTTGCCTGGTCCAGGCTAACGTGCCTACATACTCTAGTAGAGCAGCCTAAAAGCACAGGGAGATCTTCACAAATTGCTGTGATTATCTTTCTAAATGGCTGACCTTGACCTGCTTGGTTCTGAAAAGCAAGCACATTTGTAGAAACACGTCCTAGATTAATCACAGCAACAGATGCTGAAGTGCTGCCATATCAGAAAACAAGAGCCCTCTTGTAAATGTGGATGTTGCGCAGAGTTTTTAAAATAAGTCGCTGCTTGTGGCCCCCCAGTGCAGGGTTCCAGATCCTCCAAGCATTAACCCGAGCCTTCCATTTAAATTTATTTCACCGAAGGGCCGGTTCTTCCTATTGCAAGGCATGTGTACAGAATTTGTGTATAAACCTAAATTCAGTCGCAGACATTGACAATGTTAGAAGCAGTATCTAATAGCTGCCCTAGTGCAATATGGTTGTCACTAACAGCAGAGTAGCCCATTATTAGATTGTCAAGAATCTTTGATTTAGAGGCCATAAAATGTAGTATTTCATCAGGGACTTGCTATACCAAGCTTCTTTTAGCCTAAAGCACATAAGATTAAATTGTTGAAAAATCAAGAACTCCTAAATCTTAA
Organism: Crocodylus porosus; assembly: GCF_001723895.1. NCBI lineage: Eukaryota > Metazoa > Chordata > Crocodylia > Crocodylidae > Crocodylus > Crocodylus porosus. The sequence continues at coordinate 3,505,242 of NW_017728917.1, forward strand.
TTATGTCTTCTCATTTGTGTACTTATTCACATGCACTTTTAGATTCTTTGCATAACCATTGAAAAAAAGAAGACAAAAAAAGAAACAACAGGCAGGAAATACACTTAATTCACAGATGTTTCCATGCTGGTTTCTTATTCACAAAACTCATTTTCTATATTGCTGAAAATTAAGCTACAAGAATTAAATATATCCAAAAGAAAAGCGGCGATAGCGAGATTTGCTCCTCTAACAGCTGGTGACAAAAGGATGCCCTCCCTCTCTGGATTAGCAGTTAGGTCCTGCAAGACTAGTATTGTAGCTGTCATCCACAGGCACTAAGCGACCAACATTTTGGCCATTAGCCTCCGTTTCCCCATGATCATAGGTGGGATAACAACGCTCGCCTCCCAGGGACATTGTGAGGGCCAAACAAGTGCTTCAAGCAAGTGTTTGGTGAAGGACTCTTAAAAAAAAAAACCCTCCAGCCCTCACTTCTTCAAAGTAAACAAATACATTTTGGGAGTGAGGCCCTTTGAAGTGTAACAAGTCCACTTTGAAGTGTAACATCCCAGATTCATCAGCATAATATTTACTGTGCTTATTGTTTTGAATCTTCATTGCTTTTACTGGACTGAAAGGAACCATTCTTCCAAAAGTCTAGTTGGCTGCATGCATCCACCTACGTAGGATAGCATACAAGACTACCATGAAGCAGCTATCAGGGGCTCCCATCTTAATCCCTGGATTCACGTTAACATACTGAGCTCTTCATCTTTAAATCTTTGTATCAGTTTGGCCCAATAAACAGAGTCCTTTCAGCAGGCCTCCTTGACAGCAGCAAACAAGCTAGGGAAGTCCAGGGCTAAACCCTGGGGGATTGGAGGGAAGGGTTTCTCAAACAGAAGGACTTCAGCTGTGGCAATGCTCAGACTGAGAGTATGAGGATGCTCCTTCATAAAGGGTTGCAAACCCAAACTGCTTCTGGATGAAAATATCCTGGATTTATATTTTATATATTATTTATCCAATGCTCCAGGGATGCTGAGACAGACACTTTATTATGAACAGCTGGGCAGGAAATTGGGGGTGGGAGTTTTGTGAAGTGTTAAACTTCTCAACAATTAAGTTAAAATGCCAAAATACTTCAGCAGCTGAAGCAAAGAAATGACAACTTGGAAAGGCTGTTTTGATCCCTCAGAGAAGCTGTAGCTTGTTGCCTAGTGCTCTCATTTTATTCTAAAGGCTGGGCTCTCCCCACTCAGGCAGCTGGCCATGAAGCTGACTGCCCCTAGTCTTTCCCTCTCCTTAGGAGAACAAAGGTGGGACCTCCTGAGAGGTGTAGTCTGTCCAAGGGGATCAGTCCAATAAAGCAGAATGGGAACATGACTATCAAACTAATACTCCCACCAAACACTTTGACAGCACACCCAAATCAAAATATTTTGATTTTTGACCAAAATACATCAGTTTGGGGGCATTTGGATTAAAAGGAAAATAATCCCCCATAGAAGGAGACATACTTTAATCAAAAACCCAATTTCCTGTTGAAAAAACCTTTGATTTAAAAAAAAATCACCAGACCTACTTATAAGCAAGGTACTCATGGTATCTTTGTATTTTAGAAGTGGCAACCTGTCACAACATCAGACTTAGCCAATTTACAAGGAGTGTTCCCTCACCTTACTGTTTTTTGGGCCTGGACTACACTGGTTACAAGATCAGCATGGCCTCTAGGCAACATCATCTCATGCAGGTGAGCCAAGAAAGGGTCTCTTTCTCTATGAGTCAGTAGGAACCGGGCCAAACTCATCTCAGCTGGAAGCAATTCTTTGCATATCTTTAAAAAATGACAGACTGCCTTCGCTTTAATGTTTGGTAATGATTTCCCTTAGAGCAAACTACTGCAGAAAAAAACCACTAGTTTTCAGCGAAGTTGATGCTAAGGAAAACTCTGAACAGCACAACCACAATGCACCCTGCTGGAAATAAAAAATACTGGCAAACTGTAAAATCTACTTAAGAGACCAAAGGATCATGGAGTAGCTGAACTGCTGTAATTTGAATGACATCACAAACATCTAATGAAATTTGCTGTTGTAGGAGAAATGTTTGTTCATCTCATTCCTGCAAGTTGGACTAAGCAATTGGTAAAGCAAATATGCACACCTCTCATGAATCACCAACCCTGAAATACAGAATCTAATCGCTTATATGCATGCTGAATATAACAAACTAGAGAAGTTTAAATTTAGGTGACAATAATTTGGGGGGTGAGAAGCCCATCAATCAGAGGCCCAGCTGCACAATGCACCTTCTACACTGCACATTTGGCATTCAGTCCTGATATTTTCACCCTTTGATGCATCAGTGTTTCTGCTCCCCATCATGCCAGGGCTCAGGACACATGCACCCATGTGGAACTCTTTTAACTATGCTATAATTAAAACAAACAAAAGTAACTATGCTTTCTGAATCTCATAAAAGCTCGCATCTAAAACAAAAGTTGGCCTTGATACTTTTGTTTCACTTATAGCCAAACATACAGTTGACCGCAGCCATCCTGAAAGCAGTACTGTCAGGTGAGCAGGAGTCTCAAAACTAGCACCGTAAATAGCGGGAGCAGACTAAAGTCAAGTTGAGAGGTTGGTAGCAAGGGCAGAAAACCGTAGAAGAGACAAATAGAGAGATCAGAATGGGTATCTGGACTCAGATCTCAATGAAAGGGCCTACCAAAGGATTCACTGATAGCACATAAAAAGAGCTAAGACCTTGATTAGACACGTGAGGGAGCAACGGAGGCTGGAAAGGGAGAAAGTGAAGGCTCTAGCCAATAAAGCCAGAGATTTTATGAAGAAGGCCAGAGAAACGCAGGAGCACTTGTATTTACACATTTAAAACTTCAGCTCTATTCTAACAGCTCTGGAATTCAAACTCCACTAGTAACAATGCCCATGTTAAGGTTGCCATAAAGGGGCACATATCATCAATTCGAAACCTAGAGAAACAACATCTTCATTAATGATGTGGACATTAGAGTCAGGAGTGGACTGGCCAAGTTCGCCGATGACACCAAACTTTGGGGCAAAGCATCCACGCCAG
>NW_017728917.1:3509092-3542836 GCF_001723895.1 Crocodylus porosus
TGCCCTTTGGGCGGGGGGCTGGACTCGATGATCTCCCGAGGTCCCTTCCAGCCCTGATGTCTATGAAATCTATGAAATCTATGAAAGACCAAGCCAGTAGAAGAAAACAAGTAGGCTACCAGTCAGGAAGAAATGCTCTTACTGTTGGGGTCAGATAGGTTTTGGAATAGCATCTTAAAGGAAGAGGGACATTTAAAGTTAGAGCTCTAATGCATTGTGGAAGCAACCTTGTACTGGCTCAGGGATGAATTTGTTTAACCCTTTTTTGCTATGTTGCCATACAAGACCACAAACCCTCTCAGAACATGCTTCCTTGGATGGGAAGAAGGGATGTCCAGCATAGCCCTAGACTCTCAGAAGTTTCTGGTTAATGTTTCGACACCATGAAGCATGAATTAGTTAGAAACATTTTAATTACGATATGCCTGGGACCAACTCTATGCCCCACAGGGAAAAATGAGATAAAATCTTATTGTACAAAAGCCACTTTATGACAGTCTGGTGCCATAAAGAAGCTCCGGCGGCCACTTCTACCCACTTAGAGTATAACTCCCCTCTAAGGGGCTTTATTTTTATATAGAAGGAATATAAGGCATTTCCTGAGGAATCCAAGGTTGTCATCCCTATCATAGCAGCTCATTCCATAGAGTAAACATTTTTCGGAGTAATTTGAATAAATGTACATCATAAATAAATGCATAATTATTTTGCCAGATTTCACCTCAAAATGACTTTTTAAGGCTACTGAATTGTAGAATAAAAATGTAATTTTTTTTGTGAGAAAGTCTCAGAAAGAGTTTTTTACACATTTGTACTGTGATAAGCATACTAAGAAGAACAAGTCACTTAAGATTAGAGACAGTCCACTGCCACTGGATGAATAATGCTACATAATTAATATTTTTGTTCTAAATCATGCGCTATATACTGATATTTGTACCCAGAACTCATCCAGTAAAAGAGAGATTCAAGATGGCACTGAAATGAACAAGAAAAATATATGTTTTCATATCCTATTTTCCATTTAGTTGCAGATCAATTTACGTGTGTGTGTAATAAATGCCAGTGAAATTAAACACCCAATTAATAACCATTGAACAGATACTCTCTGCTAATATTCCTGCTAGCAGCAGCTGGTGAGCATAACTGACAACCTGTTGGGAAAAGGTCGGACTGTGCTTCAGCTCTAGTATCTCATAACATCTGTAAATACTAACACAAAAGCAATCCACCATAATCCTAGGCACCTGTTTCCCCTACACATTGTGCCCAATTCTGCTTGAACTCAAGTCAATGAAAGTTATGCAGCTGACTTCAGTGGAAGCAGAAGCAAGCCCTTTGGTGAGCAGCATCGTGTATGGTTCACAGCCAGGTTTCAGCTTCATACAGCTGTAGAAGGAATGGGGCCCACGGGGATTATTTCACAACTCTGGCACTGCATCAGAAAAGATGTATGAATTATATATTTTTCAACCTTGAACATGATACATGAAGAAGTGTGGCAGCCTAAAGCATATCATCTAAAGGTTCCTGGCAAATGAATGAAGCTCTGACTTTGTGATAACGAAATCTAGTAATGAGATGATTAAAAGCAAATAAATTAATACAGCTATCTATTCTACAGAGATGCCTTTGGGTCCCCGCCACCTGTTTTCTCCTTAGCTATTCGGGAGTATCAGTGGGAAAAGGCCCGGGGGAAAAAAAATCCTTGGAAAATCCAGACACAAAACTAGTATTCCCTTGGGGAATATGGGATAGGATTTAACTCCATATTATTCAGAAGAGAACCTGGCTAAGAAGAATTAAAGGAGAAAGGGAAAACAGAGAAGAGGAGGCATGATGATAAAATTTTACACAGAAACTAAGCTGAATATTAGCAAATGATGACAGGTGACTATACAGTATCTAGTAGACTGAAATATTCTCAATCACTAGGTTGAAATGATGCATGCACCAACACTACAGTTATTCAAACTGGCACAAAATCTTAAGAATATTCTCTAAGGAACAGCCCTGCACTAACAATGGGATAAGCTAATAGCTCTTTGACATTTTCTTTATTTCTATTACTATAAATTTGTATATAATGAGATACAGAATTTAAAAGCTCAAGGAGACCTATTGATTATACCTAAAGATAAACTAATGAGTCAGAACACGCTCGCTAAGCAAGGATTAGATTGAAGAGATCCCAAACAATGTGATTCTCATTCCTCTGTATTTAACTCAAACCCTAACGTCTTAACAGGATTTAATTAAATGCCTTTAAGAAAAGAAATACACAGATATTTTCTAACAGTGCTCTTGCTGCTATAGGCAGAAGAAAATGGATGCTTGTCGTCAAATGTTGTATGTCTGGTGCTTAAAGTGCTTAAAATGCTCAATTTTACACCATTATCTAGGTTCTTATTAAATAAAGAATGTGTGACCCACCACTTTAAGAATACAACTACTAAAAGGTACCTATTGATGCTACCTTTTTCAGGCATAAATAAAATAAATGTTATCACTCACCTTGTGTGTTGGTGTATTTACAAGCTCTGATGAAATCATATTCACAGTGCTCAAAACAGCCTGGACAAATGAACAGTGATGTGGGCCCTCTTACCAAACCAGGAAAGATCAGATCTCTCATTGAGGGAAACAGGAAGACTAAACACCAAGAAGGGAGCTAATACTTCATTGCTCCCTCTCATTCCCAACAGAGGGTACCACTGTCAGCAGGCCGTCACTCTACGTGGATACACACTTGCTTCCATTCTTTAGCAGAATAACTCCGGACATTGTTGGGTTTTTTGTTTGTTGGGAGGGGAGGGCACCCAGCTCCAAATCAAAATGATAAAAAAGACCCCCTGAAAAATGCATTAAAAGAATAAAAAGATTCTTGGAAAAAATAAAACAGGAGGATATGTACTGCAGTGTATGCTGTGCAGGATATAAAAAAGCACCTGTTGAACTTGCTTGATGTACGAATATGTTGAGGACCCTCCAGTAGGCATTTTCTCACTGTTGTGTTTCACCTTCAGACCCGTGATGGTCTCTTAGTACACCTCTTATTCCACTCTTCACAATCCCCCGTAATTACAACCACAACACTCCAGTGAATCTATAGAACATGCTGGCAGAATGCAATATTTATATCTTATTCCACAAACTGCTTGCACTAGTTTATAGATTAACTGCTTTAGAAACGAATGCTGCAGGCCATTTTAGTTGAAATATGCTGGGAGTTTTTTAGAATTGTAGAAAGAAAAATAACGGATGAAAACACATATATTAAAGGGCAATACTGAACAATGTATTTATAATCTATGCATGGATTTAGATTTTTGTACTATTACAGTTCCCGTATGGGTCACTGACTATATCGAGCTTTTAGAGTACGATTTTTCAAGACAGCTCAATGATGCCCAAACTCACAACAGGAGTTGTAACTTTGGTATTGGCAGAGTTATGCCCACATGAAGCAGTTGGGTGCTTACCTGCCATCATACTGCTCCATTTCATTAAGATATCATTTACCTTGAAGTCTGGCTGAAAAGTACAAAGCCCAAATAAATAGGAGCCTTTGACTTAGTCACCTCCTCCAATAATTCTCCTATGCAGAGGATTTTACAAATCATGCTTCTCAGAACACCAGCCTGGATGCTATAACAAATGTAGTCTGTCCTTAGCATAACACCATGCCAAGCTAGAGAACAGGTACAAGCTGTTTGTGGCCTGTATTCTCCAACTGCAGGGCTTTGAATCCTTCCCTAGCCCTATGGATCCAGAGAAGCTATGACAAGTTGTGAGGATTAAAAGGAACTGATTTCAATTTACATTCTAAATGTCCCATAACATTCACAACTTCACCATTGGTAACTACAGAATATATTACAACTTGGAACCAATTTCTTTCTTTTGGGAATACTTACCCCACATCATCTGATTCCCACCTCTCACATGCTAGTTTTACACTAGCAAAATTTAAATGGAATTATTTCCAATTTACACTAGCATAAATGAGAAGAGAACCATCGCCGGGGGGGGGAAGGGTTTGGAAAGAGACCTTAAGGAAAAAGTTAGTAAACCATCTAGTAGTTTAGGCCGCCAATATGTTAGAAGGATGTTAAAAACTTGGCAGTATTTGATTATCTCCCTTGGATATTTTTAGCGTGACATTGAGTAAAAGAAAAAGCCAAAATGCTCCATTGCTTTCCTAGGGATTGCGGTAGTAGCTTTTACAAAATCTGAAGGAAATGGTGGCTGGAGAACTATTGGGGTTTATGCCATTTGAATGGAGGGATGGTGTTTAATAGGTGTGTGTGAAGCAGGCTCTATTTGATTCAGATTCGGCCTGAATCGGAGACAGTGATTCGATTCATTGAGTCAGATCACTGTCCCTGAACTGATTCAACTGAATCCGAATCTGAAGAGTTGATGCTGATTCAGATAATAAGCAATTTGGCCATAGAAACAGCTTTAAATGTTTTTTCTACATACCTTGAGGTAACAGGCATAGCTTGTGAATGCTGCAATGCTGGGGTGCATGGAGCATCCTACAGAAGTGTGGGGGGCCCCCCACGAGCTCAGTGGCAAACCGGGAAGTGAACCAGAAGCACTTCCAGTCCACTTCTGGATCCACCAGGGAGCACACTGGGGGGCCTCCTTGTGCTCCCCCAGCTCGGCAACTGGCCATAGTGTTACCTCTCAGCTCCATGTTCTTGGGGAACCCTGACACAGGATGCAGACTGTCTGACTCACAAAGAACCCCCCCCACCTAAACAGAAACTGATTAAGATGCAGCGAGAGACGCACCTAAAACCCTCCAGATAAGGGTGACAAGAGTGAAACAACTGCCCTAGGTCTCATTTGCATCTGAGATGGGACCTGATGACCATTCATTTACATGAGAGATGGAGAACAGAAAGCCTGAAGCAGAGACTGCAGTGAATTCTGGGATCAGCGAAGCAGGGGAGCACTGCATGATGGGGAATCTGTGCTCCAAATGCTAATCAACCCACACACCCAGCTCAGCATTTATCAGACCAGTTTGAATCTGGATTTACAAAGGACTCCCCCCCTCCATGCACATGCACACACACACGCACACACACACGCACACACACCCCCTCTAAGCAGAAGTAACGTTTAATAGGCATCTCGGGCTGTACGTTCCCCGGCCTCACTATGGGAGGCCTATTTAAACTTAATTGGCTAAAACTCGGTTACCAGGTTAGGGAATGCTGAGGCAAGACACTGAGTCTGAGGGGGTCTGGGCAACATTTGAACAATGGTAAACGGTTCATCACAGCGTCCAGCCCATTGAAGCCCTGACCACAAGCGTTGTCATACTTTTCCCAGGACGACTGGTGGAAGTCCTCCCCTCCCAAAGGTTATGAACACTCCAATAATTGCCTTAAGTCTGTTAAAGGACTATAGTAAGATCTGGAAAAGTCATGCTAAGCTGTGGCTTGTTCACAAGTAAAAATCCAAAACCCTGATATTCTATGTGTCCCACCATTGCAGCATTCACAAGCCGCCTGCTACCTTGAGCTATGTAGAAAAAACATTTAAAGCTGTGCCTATGTCCGAATCACTGAATCTTTCCAAATCTCTCCATATTGATTCAGAGGGTTACGATTTGATTCGGAGAGATTAAAGGATCCTCTGATTCGATTCGGTTTCAGAAATTCAGCCACCAAATCGGTCTGAATCTCCGCTGAATCAAATCAGGGACTGAAGCTTCACATAGCCATAGTGTTTAAAGCTTAATAGAACTTAGGCAATTTCACCTCCCTATTTTCATCCAGAAAAGGAAGATATCATAGACAGATGAAGTATGAGTCAAAATGAAACTCCTTCTCCTTCAGTATACTCGAGATTGCTGTGCTTCAGGTGTCAATGGTGGGGCTATTTCCTGTTTCTAAGGAGTTATTCCTAGCAATTACTTCTATATCCAGTGGAAGAATGGACCGAACAATTTTGCTAACTCATATTCTTCTTTGCCGAGCAGTTCATTTATTATTCAGTCTGCAGAAGGGTGGACAGCCATGTCTCCTGTCAACATTAGCAGTGTTGTAGCAGCAATCCCTTTTGTTTTCAAAACTGACTGAGATTTTTCTTCCTGGGAAAGATGTGCTGGTAACAGTTGACTGCATAGCTTCAACGTGCACCGCCTGTGCTGGTGTTTGGTGTTACTGGTCTCAGGCACATCGAACAGAGAAACCAGCCTGCCAAACAGACCCAGATCAGTGGACAGCTGCTTATCAACTGTCTTGACTACCATGTGGCTCACCAAAAATCATTTGCAAAATGTCTTCATTGCTGGATTTATCTGTCTTTCTTTCTTTCCTTTCCTTTCCTTTCTTTCAAGATGTTCTTTCACCAAAGCAATTAAAGTTTCCAGAAACTGACATGTTACTTTAGGTTTTGGTTAGTCAGCTGGAGTACATATTTTGTATAATTCAGAATTTCTCTGTTTCTGACAGATTAAATGATGTGGTCAGTGAATTCGAAAAGAATAAATGCAGAACTCATTTGCATCAGTGCTTTCAATTTGCTCAAAATGTTTTCTCATTTAATTATTTGCCCACGGTAAGCTAGTTATCAATTAATTGCTAGAGAATGGCAGTGTGTTTCTGTTATTGCTTAGATCTCTAATTGGCTACACTGTTGCTTTCTTGTTAAATGCTAATTAAAGTTTCAAAACAACCAAATGTTAGTTAACTTTAAATGGCTTACCACGACGCATTAAGGTATAAAGCACAAGTTTATATTGTACATTTATTTCTTATGCCATTTGTAAATGCATAGTTAATATAGTATGTTTTGTCTCACATTTAAAGATTTTTCTCACTTAAAAAGGCAAGTCATATAGGTCTTTAATTTAATCTGTCCTTTAAGCATGCTGGTGTAGTTACAAACAACTTCATGCCACAGAGAGTAAACATATGAGCAAGTATTTAAGACAAAGGACTTAATACTGGACATCATTACTGATGCTGACAGCTGGGTGATGTCACCCAAAATAAACTTATGAATTTTAATATGTAGCATCTGCTTTTTCCTTACTGTTCAACTCCCAATCCAATCTTTTTCCTGCTGTCCTGCTTGTTGTCTTTTCTGTCTTTTACATCATTTACAAGCTATTTGAGGCATGGGCATTCCTTCCCTCCCCACTCCTTGTTTGTGAAGCATACCATATACTATTAGGAACTGAAAATCAAACAACAACAATAATAATATTTGAATTTTGTCGTCTTACACCTGCAAGGTAAAGTCTGATCCAAAACCAGTAACTTTGGCTTATATTTTCCCCATCCCTCAGGAAGGAACTCATTGTAACAGTAAATACTGGAATCAGAGCATTACGACTTGCACACAACTGATTTCACACAAAAGTAGTCTAGAAATAAAGTTCAGTCTTTTAGCAGCCCTCCCTCACAGCCTGTCCAGCTATTCTTGGATCTATAATCTGTGTGTGGAGCAAATAAACAGAATGAATTAAAATTTAAAATCTACTCCACCGGGTCAGATCCAGGTGGGGTGCAGTAGTGCGGCTGCATCCTGTTTGAATTGGACCACGCCATAGGAGCCTCTGGGGAATTGTTAAAGTTCCTAAGGCAGGTGAAAACACTCTCTCCAGTCCTCCTCCTTTTCAAAGAAACACCCCCACCCCGCCCCTGCTCTCCTGACAGCAGAGAAGCACTGACGCCATTCCTGCCTGCTGCGCAGGGGCTGAGCTCAGCTGGGGATGGGGACAAGAGCAGCAGGGATGGACGGGGGCTCCCCATCCCCATGCTGTGATGGCAGGGTTTGGGAAAATCTCCAGTTGTCCTGTCGCCAAGGTCCCCTTCCCAGCTGAGCCCAGCCTCACTTAGCCCGGCCAGCCCTGGAACTTCCCTGCCCCACAACCATGAAGAATGATCTCAAGGAGCGCAAGGACTGAATACCAGGGTCCTTCCCAGTACCTCTCGGACAGCGCTGATCAGGGACACCTGACTTCACTGAGCTTTGCGGAAAGAGAAACTTGACATACATCAGACATCAGAGGGGACTGCCGATAAGTTGCCGATGCAAATTATCCTTGTCTGTTATCGTTTGTCTTGTTACTACACGTAGTTGTGTTTTTGTTAAGTCAATAAAACTTTCTTACCTTTCTAACCCCCGACCACACTCCCAATCAATCCTGAACCCTCTGCTGGCAGCTGGGACACTCTTCACCAAAGGTTGGGATCACTGGGAGCTGCTGACCACTTTGGACAATACAGTCACTATACATTTAGGTGCCTAAAATGAGTCATCTCTGCTCCGCTTGAAAATCTACCCCAGATGGTTAGGAATTTGTTACTTAGTATTATGGATAGAAATCTGCTAAACAATGAATACTGCTAGTGTCCAACAGTTATATTTTTCAGGCTCCTGAATTGCTTTGGAGAACTATTTCATTCCTTCTATGTCTCTGCTCTTGGTAGTATTATATACTTTCAGAGACTGGTGGCTTTCTAAATTCTGCTCAATAAGCACAAGTTACCATATTTATTCAAATATAAAATAAATCACCCCAAACCAGCATGTGGAAGAAGGCCCCTAGTCTTATACTCACATACAGGAAAACCTCATCATTAAAGACATCGTCTATCATTAAACTGCTGCCAGAAGCAGCATGTGCTCAGTAACAGAAACCAACTATTAAGCTGATTGAATGCATCCTACAGTAAGTATGCCTATAAAACACATGGTTCAGGGGGCAAACATACTGATGGGAACCTACCATAAGGCTAGATTTGTGCAGTCCATCAGAATAAAGTAGAGTATCCTTTTGCTCAGTTCCCCACAGCACCGACTCTTTTTCAAACTCATGGGAAAGCACTATATCAAATATATTTCAGCTTCCTCTTCACTCCCACAGCTAAACAGCACCTTACCCACCCCGATTTCCTATTTCCAGTTATTCCCGTTTCTTCACTGGCCTTAGTTGTCACCAAACATCTAGGTAGGTAAGAGGCTCTGTCACCCCCTCTCAGCACATCAAAGCGACTGGTGTGGCCCTGCCTTCCATGGGATGAAGCCAGACCAGGTGGTCCCATGCCTCATCTTCATGTAAATTTCTGGAGGGTACCAGGACTTGTGACAAAAACACCTGGTTCCAGTCATGTGTAGCGGGGGGGGGGGGGCAGGGGGGAGTAATTAACACGTAGTTCCTGTGTGCTGGTCTGTTGGGTCATCATGGTTTGCAAACACTTTTTAAACTGCTGGGACTCAGCCCAATGAACTAGGTAAGAACCACATTTAAGCCTTTTGGCTTTGGGCTAATACTATGCATAACTTGTACTATGTATAAGTAGGTACAAAAGTGCTGTTCAAAAGTGTGTTTGGAGAGTACCCATGCTGAAATTTATACCAATTTGCAAAAAAAAGTAAAATGCAACAATTCTGTATGAACTAAGCCTGTAGGTAGGCATGGTGATTTGCATATATGCAAATTACTACAGGTATGTTTATTTCAAAGCCTGTGTTTTTTGGTCCCTTGCATTTCAAGTTAGTTTCTGCCAGCCTCTGCAGCTTCTGCCCCTTCCTCTCTTTACCGTAATGTGCATCGGGCATGTGCTCGGAGAGAACACAGAGCCCAAGCAGGGTCTAATGGTAAAGGAGGGAAGAGGGGCTGCAGAGGGAAAAAGTTAGGGGGTGCGGCAGAGGTCAAGGGGCCATCTGACCCAGCCCCACCCTCCCAGCCTCTATTTTTCCTGCTGTAGTAGCGGAAAGGGGATGAATTCAAGACAAACCTCTAATAATAAAATTCTATACTTGGAAAATTGTAACAAGTTTATAAATTTCCCATATATAGAATCTAAATCCTGGGGGGTTATCTTAAGTTCAGGGTCATCTAGATAGGAGTAAATATAATAGCAACTCTGTCCTTCTGCGGCATCCACGAAGTTTACAGTAAGAGGGCATGCAAACCCTATAGTAACCAACCTATAGCCTCTTCAAGTAATCTCAATTAAATCTTTTTAAGCTTACACCAATATAACGTGTTAGATGAGCTAGAATTTCATATAAGTTAAAGATGCAATGCATCTCTACTGTGAAATTAGAACTGGAATGGTATTCACAATAGATGTTTTTGGAGAATCTTTTTCAGAGCAATGGCCCACAAAAACAGCTGACCCTGCCTGGGGCTGCAGGTTCACAAATCCTGTCAAAGTCAATGGGAGTTGAAGTAACACAGCACTTCTCAAAGTAGAACCAAGACTGCATTTTTGTTGGCAATAAGATCAGTTTGATCCTCCGATAAATGTTTTCCATTCCCAGTCTCTCCACTTCCCACCATCACTGGGAAAGAACTGCTCTTGCGATTATTTTCTAACCACTTTGCCAGCATCTATTAGCATACTTTCCTTTTTCTCTTTGTAATGCTTAATGGCCTTATGCCTTAAAGTAGAATGTGATTGTAGATCTCATCACAATTCCAGTGCATTGGCTGAGTACCATTAAGTTCTACTATATGTGTTTGTTTATCAGTAATTGCATGCATCATCCATTTTGCCTCTCAGAAGAGCAGCAGTATACTCCTGAACTAACATAATGGCCCTCATTTTGTCCTCCTTCATCAGCCAGGCATGTCGCTAAGATAAAACACACTAAATTGGTGATTGCATGATACAAAGCAAAGTGAGCTTACTCCCATGAAGCTACAACACAGATACAGGCTACACATTTCAAAGTCCATTATTGGTTTGAGCAGCTTTGGGGAGCTCAGCATTAAATGTACAACTTCAACGTGATTTCGGCACCTTGGCAGTGATTAAAAAAATTATTGTAAAGAAGAATAATCAAAATGCATATTAAGATAAAATCAAGTGCAGAGAGTCTTTTGAAAAAAATAGTCTGCATCTATACACATCAGATATATCAGTTGGTTTCATAAATACCTACTGTTATTTTTAGCTTGATATTTCAAACCCCAGATTAGGCCATTACACAAAACTTGAAATGCCATTGGTTAAAAATAACACAGTGCTTCTTGCTTTCAGCTTAAAGACCCAGTGAAAGAAGTGATGGCTCAATAGGTCAATAGTGTCATCTCAGCATGGCTCTCCTAGAAGAAGGGATTAGGGTGTTTGCAAAAACAGATTAAATGCAAAGTTAAGCAGTTTATGACACGCACAAGTACAAAGTGTTGCTCCTTTGGCTAATGCTTCTAATTTGGAAGTAGTAAATCATTGCATTGTAAATCTAAATTTCAATGCAAAATGTATCAGTATTCATTTTCCAGTGCTGGTACATCTGTAATCTTCATATTTAATTAGGCACTAGGTGAGTCAGGCAAACATTCTGATTTATTTAGATTCTGCAGACCAAGCAGGAAATTGAATACTCGAGAGGGAGAAATGTCAGGAATAATTTAGCAGGGGCTCAGATGTGTGCAAAAGTTTAGGGCAAATTCTTCAAAGCCGGAGAGACTGGAGGTTGGGCTCCTAAATCTGCATTCAGGTTCAAGGATGCTGAGCCCTCAGCAAGTCTCCCTGATAATAAAGGTGTAGATTCTGACAAGCGCAAATGACAATTTTGTGCCCTGGTCCTGCTCAATGCCAGCTACTCAGTGCCTTTCAAAACTCAGGTCCAATTTGGGAGCCTAACAGCAGGATTTACCAAAGTGCCTCAGTGACACAGGTATGCAAAGCCTGAATGATTTAACTCCAGAGGCTTGTGAAAAATCCCATTCCAAAATGTGCAGAGGGACCTAACTTTTGGCTCTCAGGGTTGCATTTTTAAAAGGTGCTCTCAGCTCCCATTCAGTTTCACTGGGACTTAAGTACCTACTATCCCTAAGCCCCTTCAAATATCAGAGACAAGCTGTACATTTTAACCTCATGGTTTTTTACATTATTTTGAAATATACCTACCAGCTAGATCACTCGCATCCTAGTGGCTCAAGCCAGTGGTAGCTTCATATGATATTTGCTCTAAGAGAGCTGTCACTAATGTATTTTTAAACAAATCAGGAGCATTAAAACAGATATCCTGACATGTCAACACGAGTCTTTCCCCCCGGACGCAATATTACCACTACAGTGACCAAGGTTCGCCCACATACCTCCATCCATAATTAGCTTTGCTTTCAAACAAGCCGTGCCCTCTCCAAGGCCATAACCATCTGTCACACCTGTATCGGATATGAAGACGGGAAAGCCAACCAAATGCAGAGGTACCAGATGGCAGTAAATGAAGATCAAACAAGAGGTTTTAGGTGAATAACACACAGCTTTTGTTTAATGTGCTCCCCAGGAGGTGAAAGCAGATAATTCAATGGGAAGTGGATGTGTGGCAAGGAGGATTATAATAAAAATCAATGCTGGCTATTTAGAACAAATTATTATTACCACCAAGTACATACCTTAAAGCAATCTTCATCAGCAGAAGCATGTAAAAGGAACTCCACCCTACACAGTCTTTCAGTGGACTGACCTAAGGCTCTGTCAACGACTACCTGACAGATTTCTAAATTCATTCCTTCCCAAGCAGTATTTGCAGAGCTCATTTGAAATATTTAATCCTGAAGGCCAGATTTTCAAAGGCCCTTAGTCAGACAGGCACCTAGTGGGATTTTTCTAAAGCACTTCAGCTAGAGAGGTGCCTAACCCTGATTAAATGGGAAGTATTTTAGGAAATTTGGAAAATTCAGCTAGGTGGCTAGCTGCATCTTTGCATGCCTAACCATCTTGGAAAAATCGGGTCCTAGAAAAACAACTTTGATGCTGATGAAACCAGCAGTTAGAGACCAAAACACTGTGATATGCTTGTTAGTTGGATGCCCACTACTTAGATATTAATATGAAGAAAAACACTTTGTAGTTTGGAAATAAACGATACTTGTCCAAACTCAGGCAGCATTGAGGTTCTCGATTTGCAACTTTGTTCTCCATGTTGGTTGATTTTACCAGGTGCCAGGGTTTTTCTTAATTTGCTTCTTCTAAGTGAGCCACTAATTAGGTTGTCCAAGTGAGATTTCTAAAATATACATGCAGTGAACTTCACAAGAAGATGGTAATTATGCAGTTGTGAAAGTTGGTGGGTTAAATTACATAGTATTTTACCTATTCAGAAATTCAACAATTATGCAAAATCTAATGACTCATTTTTTAAAAAGCTCATCCTACAGTTCAAACACAATTATACACATTCGTAGTAAAATAAACCAACAGATTCTAGACAAAATGAAGAAACTTGAAATTAAGGTGATTTGTGGGGCAATATGGGTAGGATGAGAAATGTATCTTTACTTGCAGAAAATCAGAGTAATTTTTTTTTATTTGCATTTGAACTGGGAGTTGGGAAAGAGGCAAAATACGGCATTAAGCCTCCAGCTTCTTCATTCCTTTATTCCAGTGATACTGTGTAATGCAAATGCATTCCTCTGAATTATGAATCAGTCGACTATATTAGTGCACTTGAAATGGTCCACTGATGAGTGGAGTCCGTAACGGGTGAGAATATATTAAAAATAATAAGCATTTTTGGGGGCGATATCTTTGATTGGACCAACTGGGTAGTTGGGATACAGTTAAACACAAAAGCAACTCAACATGCTGTAACCCCCTTTAGGAAAATTGGTTTTGCCTACTGCTAATGGTCTGTTTGCTTTAACTATTCAATCAGGTGCACTGAGTTCCTTTTTCCTCCCTTAGAAAAATCAGAAATAAACAGATGCCAGAGGGTGGATACTGGGACAGATGGACTATGATCTAATCCAGAATTAAAATCTTTATCAACCTGTACTGAGAACATAGGAACTGCATTCTTGCCTAAGGAAGCCACTATATGGATAAAAGGTAGTGAGAACGATACCCTGTAACTGATTGAAATATGGACATTAAAAGTGATGTTCAGAGTGAAGAAGAAAAAGGGCTCTTGAACCAAGCTTGAGGCAGGAGTTTATTTAATCAAAACTTCACATGACTGACGGTTGTGCTGGAAACTTGCCAAAAGTCTCAGTCCTCTTTCTAATTTGCATATATGTTTGCAAATATTTTTCTGTCAAAAATAAATAGACTGCCTGGCTTTGCATCTTCCTTGAGAAATTAAACAGAATGCTGTTGTTGTTGTTCAGGTTCATCAGCAATAAGACTTAATTAATCAGTTTGGTGGTAGTATTCAGCTTGAATGTAGGAGGAAATTTTTCCTTAATGCTTCATTCAAGTGCAATAGCTCCCTACACAGGTCACTTCTTCTCACAAAGACTGTACTAGCATGCAGTTAATTCTTCAACTACCCCGCTGAGGACAGTAAATAATTTTACAGATAGGAAAATTGAGAGGGAGGGGTTTGGATGAAGACCACACAGCAAGTCGGGGGCAGCACCGGTAAAATGAAATCAGGGTTTCTCAATTCCCTCACCTGGGGCTAATATTGTCACCTTCACACAATAGCATGGAGAAGACAACCTGAGCAAAGTGAACATGGCAACCTAAGGTGATAGAATAATTATTGCAAACACAGTACTTTGTCACCTGATATCAAGCTAGGGTAATGAACTTGGAATCCAAGATGGACAAAAACTCTCTCAGAGTTTGCCTGGCAGGAGACAACTTGAGGACAAAGGCCTTCTAAGACATCTTTTGTTCACTATCTAAAGGCTAGCAAAGTAAAGAGCACTACAAACTGCATATGCACACATTTTAAAAAGAAAAAACTCCCCAGGACATTACAAGCTGAATACCCAAACTTCTCAGTCATCTGCAAGAACATCATCATCAAGCAGCCTAGAGGAAAAAAAAAAACCACACACATAATAACAAAACAGACTATGAAGAGACAGTGGCTATTTATTATCTACTTATCTTACATACAGCATCAGAAATTACTTTTTTTTTTTAATCTGCTTCTGTTTATTTATAAATCCTCATGTCACTAGGTAAGCAGCCCAGCAAGCAGTGCTGCACACATACAGATTAAGGGTAACTTTCCCTGGCACGAGTCTGTTTGTGAACGCACTTGCGTAACTGAGCCATAGGAAGCTATTCAGTCAGGAAGGCAATTTTCATTCAGTTGCTTCTCCTCTAGCCCTGCCTCTAGAGCTGCAGTTAAATGACAGGGCTATTAGGGGATGCAGTAAAGTAAATATACTTTCAATCATGTCCCAACTAACAGATATATTGATTTGATTTAAATCAGCACTACTGAGAATAAAACTTCGCTTGAATGTGATTTCATCTGACACACACAAATATTCCAAGTGTAGGAAGCAATTTAGTCAGCAGCTCCCTCTAGCCGCCTCACTGAATGCACAGCAGAGAAACAGAGGGGGAAGAAATGTTACAGCGATGAGAACAACAGCCAGCCAGAAACGTATCATGAAAGACGCCCTCTTTGATATCTGAATAGTCTTCCGCTTTCCAACGGGGAAATAGCCAGCTCTTACAGGCAACGAAATCCATGAATTCCCTGCAGCCTTATAATGTAGCTATTTTCCAGACTGATATAAGGGAAAGATCAAAAGCAGGAACCCAAATGTCTGTTTTGTGGGAAAGACTGTAGTTTTGGAATCTGTTTCTGGTCCAAATTGAAACAAAATGTCACATTCTGCAACTTGCTGCAAAATGAAATTGTGGGAAAAGTTATTTTGTGCAATTTAAAAAAAACAACACATTTCTTCTAAGAATCAAAGGCTAAGTAAGGAAAAAGGTGTTTAAACAAACAAGAAAACACATACATTCTGCAGAGGTCCAGCACTGCCTTTTAGACTTCCTGAAATGAAGCTTTACATCAAAATGGGCATGTTCCTGCAAAAAGCTTTTATTCTGCACTACTAGAAAAATGCCATGCTGCAAAATGTTTCAGCGTGCTTTAGCTCTGAAGGAACATGCAAAGAAAGCTGGAAGCACTTACTGAATTCAAAAGGATAAGGAAAGTGTTTCTTAAGTCCAGAAATAAACTGATTCAGTATTCATATATGTGAACTGAGTCACATCATAGGTGAAGTGATTGTCTTGCAAATCCATACTAGAAGCAACCCGATAAAAAAAAAAATATAGACAGATCCACTGGTCAACCTTTAAACTTCCAAGTTTTGATCATAACTAGGTAACACGGCTGCACTATTTCCACCTGTCCTGCATGTCCATCTTCCTGCAGGGCAGGAAATACTGTCAAAGAGTGAGTGAAGGCAGAAGCATCACTGGGAATTTTGGTGCCCTGGGCAGAGATGCCTGAGATCAGAGGGAAAAGGATGGGGAAGGGGGGTCAAGCAGTGGGGAGCAAGGGGTACGCCAAAGTCTTACAGCACATGGGCTGCTGCTTCTGCTGCTGCCACCACCCCAGCACCCACTCAAATCAGCACTTGGAGCTGGTGCCCCATCTATCCTACTGAGTGAAGATGACCACTGAAATAGCAAGAATATATTTACTATGCTGTCTGTGTCTTGGGGTAGCAGAACATGTAGTTCAGCAGATCCTGCTCCTCCAACAAGGAAAGCACTGATGTATATTATCAGGTTACCTTATCCTAGTTGCAGGAGTGAGGTCAAAGCATGCACAATTCACTGATTCACAAAAGTTTAAGGCTGGGCAGGAGAGACTGTTGGGATAAAATAATCCCAGCAAGCTGTGCGTCGAGTCTCCTTTTGAAGATCTCCAGGGTAGGTGCCTTCACCATCCCTGCTGGAAGTCGATTCCAGAGTCTGGTCACATGAACCATAAAGAAGCTTTTTCTTATATCCAGTCTGAAACCTTCTAGGACTTTATGAAAACCTTCTCTGAATCAGCATCGAGTTTATGAAAACCTTCTACCAGGTTTTCCCCTGGGGCACTTTGGTGAATAGTTGTTTGCCTAGCCCCTGATGCTCTCCCCTGATATATGTGGAAGCTGCCACCAACCCCCCCCTCCCCCCAAAGTCTTCTCTTTTCTAGGTTGAACAGTCCCGTATCTGTCAGCATTTCCTTGTAGGGCTTGCTCTTCAGGACTCTAATCACACAAGTGGCTCTTCTCTGGACTCTCTTGAGCTTCTCCACATCCTTCTTGAAGTGCGGCACCCAGAACTGGACGCAGTTCTCCAGCTGTGACCTCACCAATGCTGAGAACAGTGGGAGAATAACTTCCTTAGTTTTTCTTGAGGTGCATCGGTTGCTGCATGCCAGCATATTGATTGCTCTGCCAACTGTAGCATCACGCTAGTGGCTCAGATTCATTTTATGGTCAATTATGACCCCCAGGTCCCTTTCAAACATGGTGATAGCTAGCAGAGCACCACCAAGCCTGTAGGTTTGTTGCAGATTTTTCCTCCCCGGATGATGCAGTTCATGCTTCTCAGTGCTGAATAGCATCTGGTTCTGGTCTGCCCATCTGCCTAGGTCCACCTCAATCTTCAGCCTACCCTGAGGCATGGCTGCACTTCCCCAGAACTTAGTGTCATTGGCAAACTTTGCCAGTGTGCTTTTCACCCCCACATCCAGATTACTGATGAAGATCTTGAAAAGCACTGGTCCCAGTACCGAACGCTGGGGGACCCCACAGGTAACCTTCTGCCAGGTCGACACAGATCTGTCTAGTAGTACCCCCTGGGTCTGACTCCGCAGCCAGTTTCCCACTCATCTGACCGTTGAATTGTTGAGCCCACAGTCTCCTAGTTTTACCTTGACAGCTTAATGGGACACCAAGTCAAAGGCCTTCCTAAAGTCCAAGTAAATGATGTTGACCTCATCTCCCTTATCCAGGTGGTGAGTAACCTGGTCATAGGAGATGAGGTTAGTCAGACATGACTTACCCGTGACAAAGCCATGCCGGCTGTCATTCAGAATTGTTTCTGCCTTCTACTAACTTATCACATATGGACTCCTTGAGAATTTTTTTAAGGGTTTTTCCTGGGATTGAGGTCAGGCTGATTGGCCTGTAGTTTCCTGGGTCCTCTCTCCTCCCCTTCTTGAAGATGGGCACAGCACTGGCCCTCTTCCAGCCTTCTGGTACCTCTCCTGAGCACCACAAATTTTCAAACAGGTTCACTACTGGTCCTGCAATGACTTCAGCTAGTTCATTCAGCACTCTCGGATGGAGTAAATCCGGTCCTGCTGACTTATAGATATCTAGCCTCTCTAGCTGTTCTAGAGTTTCTACATACCTCTAGATAGCAAGGGCTCATGAGTGCTGCGATGCTGGGGTGCATGGAGTGTCCCACAGGAGTGCAGGGGGATCCCCAGCACGCTCAGCAGCAGACCAGAAGTACTTCCAGTCCACTTCCGGGTTCACCCACAAGCACACATGCGCCCCCACCGTGGGACGCTCCATCCGCCCCAGCATTTCAGTGTTCACCAGCTGTGCCTGGTACCTCGAGGTACGGAGAAAAAACATTTAAAGCTGCATCTGTGTCCGAATCACTGATTCTCTGAATCAGCATCAAATCTTCAGATTCGGCCAAATCAAATCAGGGACAGTGATCTGAATCAACAAATTGAATCACTGTCCCCAGTTCGGGCCAAATCTGAATCAAATAGGGCCCATTTTGCACATCCCTAATAACCCATAAGATGGCAAGTGACCATGTGGTCATCAATACATATAGTACAGGCTCCAAACATGTTGTCTTTTCTAGAAATACCTACTTTCTCACCTATTATTTTCTATTTAATTTTGCAAATCCCCACTGTAAAACTTCATCAGGGATGCTGGATCTGCCTAGCTGCCTGCCCCATCCCTTTCTTTTTGGCTCTGCACAACTCTTCAAGGTTTGTCTTTCAGCATGCTCTGTAGGTCACTGCATTACGGCCATTATGAAAGAGTTTAGAGCCGAGAACCCTTCTTGGAAAATGACTGCACATTAGGGAGATGCACAGCCCTACATGTCTAAATGGGCAGAGTAATGATGAGAGGCTATAATGGGCCTTTAGCAGAAACAAAAAAACGAGACAGAAAAATGCCCCAAAAAGCAGGTTACAAAGAGCATATATCTTGTTGGTCTCTTGCCACACACTATAACCTTGTAGTCCTGGATGCTGTCAGTGCAGCTGTGCTGTCAGTAATCACAAAAGGCCTCCAAGACAGTGCTGATGTCTATCATTTTGGACCCAAGGGTTAGATAATATAGTAGTAATACAACTAATAACTATCATTTGCATGCACTAATAGCCACAGGCATGGATTGCAACTTTGCTGTGCACAGTACTGTACAAACACAGAACATAGTGTCTGTCTCAGAAAACACACGCTGTAAGTATAAAATAAGAAACAACACATGAAGGAATGGCACAGGAGCATCAAGAGGCAAACATGAAACATCACTGATTCCCCCAAACAAGCAAGTATTGCTCTATACCAATTGCCTCACTGTTGTCAATCCAGGGGGTGTAAGTGTGAGCAGAAGTACAGTATCAGTATGAATTAAAATCAAAAGATTTCACTCCACTGAAGTTCTTATTAATTACAAGAAAATTAAATCTCACAGTGTAATTGCTTGGCTAGTGAGAGAACAGTTTTGTCCCAAATCCATCCCCCCCCTCCCAGATTATGAGATGGACAGGCTTGATCCTGTTCCCCTACCCATTTCAGGTTGCTCAGATTCTGCTGATTGTACTAGATCTTCTCCAAATTAGCACCAGCAGGATGGCCAGAGTCTGCCAACCTGTAAAATATGCATCTGATTCCAGTGTATGCTTTGTAATACACTCATAGCCCCTCAGTGGCTGCAGTATAATTGTCTTCATTCCCACTGTGCATTTAAGTAATGAGAATATAATTGTTGGTTCTTATAAAACATATAATCTCATTACAGCCAATCCTGTTAGTAGTCTTTAGCTTCAGCCTATACCCCCATTTTACCTTTCATTGAAATACATAAACATTTCTCTGTTCCTCTGTATTCAGGCATATGTCTAATTCCTAGCTCTCTGACAGTTATCTTTGTACATCAGGGAGACAAAACTCCCTGCCTTGTTGTTAATACATTTAATTTGCCATTTTTGAAGCAGAGCCAGAAAGCAAGAGGTTTATACCACACTGTACTTATTTCATTGTGTTCCTGACATGCCAGTTAAGGGGGGAAGGTAAAAAGAAAGAATTTGGAGGACTCAGAAGGTCACAGATTGCATCAAGATAGAGAGATCCAAGTCAGTCCAAGCAGAGCTGGCATCCAGAACCTAGGCCCAGAGCCACAAACCACTTCCCTAAACGTCAAAACCTCCATTGGTGCAAAGACCCCTCCCCCTCCCCTCCCCCTGCCATTCCTCTTTTAAGCAAGATCCATCCATGTAAATGAGGAAAAGATTTGTCAGGTCACCTAGGGTCCTAATGACACACATATCAAGCTAGATACACTTTCCTATTGTGGGAACAGTCACCTTCTGGAGACACAGAGACACCTCTATGTTCCTACAATAGGGCACAGCCAGATGGGGTAAGAGAATCACTCCTGCACTTTACTCAGGTGATTCAGGCGCACGTTGATTGTCCACTAGGTAACAAGGCCGGTACCTTGTACTCAAGGCAATATTCACAGTCTGACTTACTGGATACTATTGAAATGTTTCCCCCACTCTTCACCACCCTTTCTCTCTCCCTTCATCAGGCTACACTGCTTTTGACACCATGACCTGCAATCTGTATGAAGATTCAGTGGCCAGTCTAGGAAAAGAAGCATACCCAGAACCTGGCTGTAGGTGCCTGTCACCGCCAGAAAGAAGGGATGAATCATTTAAAAGCCACCGAGGGTGAAAGTAGCCCACAACTTACCTGGCAACACAATAAAATATGGTTAGAGAAATAAAATCTAGTGCAAATCTTCCAATAGCCAAGATAGGGGAAAGGTAGCAAAGTTAAAATATGAAACCCCACTGTGATTTCTTCTCTGAATTAAACTGATCTAACTTATGCCAGCAGCCAATCAGAGATGACCCGAGCAGGGTGCAGGACCCAGGGCAAATCCACCTGTGCGGGGCCCTGCCCCCGGATGCAAGGAAGCCAGCATCAGATTCAGCAGCAGGGTGGGGGGTGGAGGGGGAGGTGCTGAGCAGCTAGACATGAAGCCGGCAGCTGCATGGAGTCACCACAGCTGCTCCACCTGGCTCTGCAGAGCCCCCCGGGGCGGTTGCCCCAATTCACCACCCCCACTAGGGACGGCCTTGCAGCCAGTACTCCTGCATCACCACAATAGCACAACTCTGCATTCAGTTAAAACTGACCTTCCGCTGCTTGATGTGGTAATTCCTGGCACTTCAGTTTATATACCCCAGTAGCCTTTTCTGTTGCATCCATCAATTTGATGTTATACAGTGATCACATAAGCTATCCAGCCCATCAAAATGGTAGGGCCTCAGAAAAATTTACTAGGTAGGAAAACAGAGAAATAGAATAGGATAAGCAGGAAATCTGAAAAGAAGGGAAAAAGAAGAGGGTGAGCTAAAAACTCGTATGAAGCACTGGAATTTGCCACTGTACAGGAATTGGGCTGGATATATCACTGGTCTCAGCCAGCTGATAATACCTGCCATTGCACTAAGGCACTGAACTTGGGCAGACCAAAAGATAGTGAATTCAGCCTGATGCTTGGGTTGGCTGGATATGCATTTACAGGTGAGTGCAGCAGAAGGCCCCAGAAACATGGGGTAATATCACTCACTGCCATTGCACATCAGGTAGCACTGAATTACTAATACTGAATCTCTGAAATCACTGGACACAGCATATGCCACAATGCAAATTTTTTCATACGCCCAAACCAATTCTCTCTTGGGGTGCTAATTATAAGGGAGAACACACTTGAAAAAGACTTAAATATCCCTGCTCATTTACCATTTGTCTTACTTCATTTCACAGCTGCACTTTACTTAAAAAAAAAAAAAAAGAGATGCCTTCTAGAGCCTGCTGCGCATAAGAGAAAGTAATTTCTCTTTCCACGTGGCCCAGAATAGCACAGCAATGTCAGTGACTCTCTAGACCTCATTGTAGCAAATGAGGGATTGATGCTTATGGTTAGTTACTTCCAGGGGACAGAGAAGACAGGAAGTAGGTGGGAATTTAATGCAGTTCGCATACTTATCAAAAGTAATGGACAAGCTGAATGGTATTTTCTGCAGAGAAAGTAACTGCTGTGTCACTAATACAAACAAAGAGTGTGTCACTGCCACTTAGAGGAAAAGTAAGTGGTAAGCTATGAAAAAAGAAAGCTAGTAAGATCATCATTACAAAGCCTTTTCTGCTGTTTCTTTTCACTGAGCTAATAAAAAAACTGCTAAATAATCAAATCAAATAAGAAAACCTAAAATCCAAGCCATATTGTTGGTGTCACTGGGCATAACCCTAGGTAACTCTGAGGGATGGAAGACCACGAGTGTTGATGAAGTCCTTCTGCTCCAGGCTCAGATGAGCCAAAGCCCCCCCTTGCCCAACCTTTGTAACCCTTTCTCTGGCTTCCTGTAATCTCCTGTCCTTCTGGAAAACAGGCGCGCTAAAACTGTTATCTGTGGAATGCAAGGGCACCGTTCAGAGAGAGAAGGGAGGAGGGAAAGGGGAGGAAGAGGGGGGCTAACTAGTGGAAAAATCACTGCAGAGAATTGACCAAGGTATAAAAGTACACTGTTGCAGAGCTAAGTGCGCAGGATTTGAGACAATACAGTCTCCCTGCGCCTTTTACTTGAGCTCAAATAAACTCTGTCTACTTCTCCCCCCAGTGTGTTTATTTGGCGCGATGCACACCGGACAACAAACCCAATTGTTGCCTCCCTCGGGCACCTTGTGCTGGCAACAATATTATTATTGGACTAAGCAGCAGGTTACCCAGTATAATTCAGTAAAAGATGGAGGCAGTATAGAGAGCTGCAATCTAGGAATTTCCGGCAAACAGTCGTTTACTGAAGCTCACTTAGCATTTGCTCCACACTTACCATATCTGCTAGGCCTGCGCGAAGTAGCTAGTATTCGCTTCTGATTCGGATATGGCCAATTTGGGGAACAATGATTCAATTGGGTGATTCAAGTCACTGTCCCGAATCGATTTGACCAAATCTCCGAATCTCCAAATCAGCCAGGTCCATCCCCTGCCTGCTCTCCCAGCCTGGCAATGGCTGCCCTGCCTGCCCCAGCTCCTGGCACTCGGAGGGGCAGGGGGGAAGCCCCGATTCACTGCCGAGCAGGGGGCGGTCCCTGCTGCCCCCCACGGCCCCAAGCTGCATGGGGGGCTGTGCACGCATCTTTTCCTAAGATTCAGAGAGCTTTGAATCAATTCAGACCTTTTAACAGGTCCCCTAATTTGATTCAGATTCAGAGATTTGGCCACCGAATCAGGCCAAACCTCCTCCGAATTGAATCACCACTTGAAGCTTCGCACAGGCCTGATATCTGTATCCAATTCAGTGGTTGTACATCCTGGTGTATGCTGCTACCAAATCTTCCTAGTAAAACAACTGAGCTGCTGTAAGTTAATGTAACTCTGTGCATCTGACCAGTAAGTTGGCCTTTTTGGAGCAGGGTCCGCTTTTTTGTTATAAGCATGTTCAGTGCCCACTACAATGCAGCTCCATCCCTTCATCATCTTAGGCCAATAGACACTGGTACAGTGCAAACAAATAATTAATAGGAGTAGAAATAGCATTTACCTTCCAACAGTGAATTTTCCATATATTTTGTAGTCATAGGAGTGGGGGGGGCCTCCATGTGCTCGGCAGCGAACCCAGAAGTACTTCTGGTTGACCTGCATGTCTGCCAGGAAGCATGCTGGGGGGGGGCCCGCATCCCTGTGGCTTGGCGATTGGCCTCAGGGGGACCCCAGGTGCCCCCCCCCCAGCCCTAGGAGGCACCAGTTGCTGACTCAGCGGAGCATGGGGGAGCCCATGGAGGGGTGGTCTGCGTGCTCCCTGGCAGACCTGGAAGTGGACCAAAAGTGCTTCTGGTCCACTTCCAAGTCTTCTGCCAAGTGTGCTGGGGAGCCTCCCGTGCTCCTTTGGGACACTCCATGCTCCCCAGCATCACAGAGTTCATGAGCTGCCTGCTACCTTGAGGTATGTAGAAAAAAATTTTTAAAGCTGTGTCTATGTCTGAATCTTTCCAAATCTCTCTGAATCAACTCAGAGGGTTCCAATTTGATTTGGAGAGATTAAAGGGTCCTCTGATTTGATTTGGATTCGGAGATTTGGTCACCGAATCAGGTCAAACCTCTGCCAAATCGAACCAGGGACCAGAGCTTCACGCAGCCCTATTATTTCCTTATAAACAAAGCATTCAGGTTAGCCGATTCCCAACACCTCCACTATCCAACACACCTTGCAGCTCATTCATTCCCACTTTCATTATAGACCCAATTATAAATATGTGCAAATGTTCCATCTCTTCATCCCACGGAAATAGAAGAACACAAATGAGTCATTTCAAGTTAGTAGAAATGAGCCATCTGCTTAGCTGGGACAAATCAGCACTGAAGTTAGTAGTGTTGTATCTGTTTACCCCACCTGAGACTTTAGCTCCAGAATTCCTGTTTTTTTTTTAATCATGTAGGCTTTAGAATTAAAGCTCTTTAAAACAAAAAAAATCAGGTTTCTGTTTGAAGAAAGAACCAGGCATAAGCACAGAGGAGAAATATATCTGCAGTCACCTCTGCAATATTTTCTCTTGTTCTGAATCCTTGCTGCATGAAGGTGGTGACACATCCAACTTAAGACTAAGTGCACTTAAAATGCAAGCAGATGCACATTCAAGCCATTCAGTACAGTTTACGTGCCATAGCTGCATTGCAAAGTTGCACCCAAGGATTAGATAATGTACTAACTTTAGCACCATTCCAATGATTTGCAGCTGTTGCAAGTGCATGTATGACTAGGCTCAGAGATCACCTCTGACCAGAGCTGTGACAAAAGGACTGAAGAACAGGGTACAAAAGCAAGGCTCTGACAGCTTATTATCTCTGATAATGATGTCTGTGGCAGAAGGGTTGTCTATTTGCTTAAAATCTACCATCTTCAAGTAGAACTCATCAGATTATGAAATGTCTTCTTTAATACCTTAATTATAGCAGTTTTGAACACCTTACAATACAAACACCAACAGAATTTTTCATATTTTAGTCACTGAAGAGTCATTCTCCCATCCACATGTACACCTCCCATAAACTTCAATTACCACGTCGCTCTTCCAGCACAATGAAGCTGTCAACAGTAAGAGTAAAGCTCATCACTCTAGGAGATAAACTTTCTTACAGGCCAGTCAGAGTAAAGTGAATACCCTAAGAACTAAAAGGAACATAACAAAACCACAACATCTTTCACTCGAAGTCCAAGGTATGTCTCTGACTTACCATTTCTAACATTTAAAAAAAAATTAGCAAGAACATTTTTCCAAAACAAGGCACTTCACATACACCTCTCACCTTGGCAAGAGGATGAAAGAACAAGCAAATGACAGATGTCAGTCATGTTTCTTAATGTGCTGCTGGAAGATGCTGAGATACTGTAGTGGCCAGCACAATATAAACCTAGAAATATTAAATAATGAATAACTCTACATCATAAAGTTCAGATGCAGATGTAAACATCACCAAAGCAGGAATGGCTTGCTGGTCATATCCAGTAATGTGGGATAGCCCAAAATTGGGTGGATGGCACGATCCATTGGTACTGATAAACACACAAATATTTCAGCTAGCTATAAAGGTCAGCTCCATAGCTGAGCTTCTGCAAGGTCCTGAATGACATCTAATGCGAACAGTAAGCTCAGTAGTCCCAGAACTGCCACACAGACACAAGAAAGTTCTTTAGATGTTTGGGGCCAACTGTATAGAGGTGCTATTTATCCAGGAGTTATTTAGGTGCAACAGCAGTGGACCTGGTACAATACCAGACATAGTAAGGAGTTCAGAAAAGTCCTAAGGGTGAGGGCCAGATCCCAGTCCACCTACTATTGGGTACCTAACTTTAGCTAGTTAACAGCTAGCCTACTCCACCCTGCTTGAGACCCTCTAAAACCATTAACACAAAAAGTAAGAGGGGTTCCCCTAGCTGCCTTCTCTGACTTAGTCTGAAAGCTAGGATGCTGGTGTGTTACAGAAGTACACTTACTAATACAGACTGAAACAGAAATAGCACTCAGGTACCTAATAGGTAGATTCTGGCCCCAAAAGTCTAAGAAGGTGACAGTGGTTTATTACATTAACACACATGCAGAAAAAGCTACGGAGACTTTTTGGTCCCTTGATTTACATCACCAACATGATTATTTTTGCACTTTAAAAAGGCGCATTATTGTTAGCTTAAGAAATGGTAACCAGCTTTTGGAAGAAGCCGTTATGGTCCAATGAATAAATCCCTTTTAATGCAAAGATCTTTTATTTGATACTCCAGAGTGGGTCATTCTGACCCAGTCTTATCTATCAATTCAATACAACTTCCTCACTTGTAGTTTAAACTCACAGCCTCAAAAAAGAAATTCCCATGAAAAACTTTTGTTGAAAACAATTGGGGCACAGTCACAACGTGCTAACAGCTCAATCCATTTCCAGTTACTATAGGCTCTGTACAAGCAGCCATGGGCTGAAGTGTTGCACTAAGTTAATCATATATACATAAAAGTAAAGATGCCGTTTATACCTCTATCATTATTTATTTTTATTTTTATATAGATATATAAATTTCTAATCACAGAAGTATAAGAAGCATCTTTACTTTAAGCTCTACTCAAAATCAATCCAAAAAACAAAGCAGCATTTTAATGCATTTTAAAATAGAAGTAAAAGTAAAGCAAAGAAAATTAGGTCCCCAAGATTAAATCTCTTGTGCTTCAATGTATCGGCCTGAGGGGGGAAAATATCATTTGCTTCCAAGTAGCAAATGTCAGGAAATAGTGTCTTCAATGCAAGTGTCAACGTAACTAACTATAGTGACTTAGAATGAGCTGCTATAATTCCCTATCCACCTTGCTATGCAGAATATTTAAAAAATAGATAAATAAGCCTTAAAAAATGAATGCATTTAAAAGATGTTTTCAAGACAGCTCCTTCAAGTATCTCAGAGAAGTATGGAATCAAGAGTTTATGAATCACACTAATCACACAGCACCTAAGCGTATTCAGTGTATGGCACAGTCTAAGCATCATTCAGCTTCTACAACATTTGCTCAGGTCCATATGTTTTAGCTGGGTGCAAGAAGAATTGGCACAGGCTTCATCAGATTGCAAAGCAGTTTAAGAGATAAGCAAAACAAAACTATAAGGCAGAGAAAATGCTATTCTCAGAATCACTTTTTAGTGTACTCTTTTGTTTGTCTTTATGTGAAAATCAGCTCTCTAGGCACTAACTTATCCAAACAAAACAGTCAAGACAATTTACTAGGAAGAGACAGGATACAAAGAATAAATGTAATGAGCTCCTACACACTTTGCTTTATTTGTTCTAGTCCTTATTGCACACATCTGTTAGTGTTTATATGCATACCACACCAGATATTCAGTGGATGTAAATGGTTTATGACTATAACAATAGTTTCGATTCATCTTAGTCACCCTAAAGTCAATGGCTGCAAAATTATCTATGGCTGTGCTGTACAGTGCTGTGCTTGACCTCCTGGCAGCAGGCAAGCCATAGCACTAGAAGCACTCTTCCCTGTGCCACCTCTAATCTCCTAGGCCAGTGAGTCCCAAAAATGTACTGTGAAAAATGGGTGGATTGGGCCCTCACCAAACCAGCCCCCACAGGGTGGGATTCGGCACCAGCCATGGTGACCCCTGCATGGCACACACAGGCCTGTAGACCACTGAGTGTGCAGCCAAATTTAATCTGGAA
The DNA here is from genome assembly GCF_001723895.1 of Crocodylus porosus. Lineage (NCBI taxonomy): Eukaryota > Metazoa > Chordata > Crocodylia > Crocodylidae > Crocodylus > Crocodylus porosus. Next base: position 3,536,828 of record NW_017728917.1, read on the forward strand.
AAAAGTGTGCTCCAGGTATCCAAGGCTTGGGAAACACTGTCCTAGCCCTACCTGTTCTGCAGAGTATTTGGAACTTGCCCAGGTATGCATGCCTTAGGCACAGGAGGTGAGCCAGCAGCAACCTCACTTCCTCTGCTTCTGCCTTCTTGCTTTCTCCAATTTACCTGTTGTCTTTTCCATGAGAAGAGCCAAACCAAGAAGGAGAAAATACACTCCTAGGGTATGTCCACACATGCAGGCACATGTGCTTGCAGCTGCTCAAATAGCAGTGGCACAAATTTGTGCAGGAGATTTGTGCCTCAGCACACATCTGAACATACACTCTGGTGTGGGGCAAACTGTGCCACTTGGGGCAAACTGGATCTGCAGCCAGGGGGAGCTAGAGGCTAGTAGAATAAATATCTGCCCTGGCAAGCAGGTCAGAGCTACTTGTCATCCGGAGCTTCTGAGGCCCAGCCAGTTGGTATCTGGGGATGCCAGCCTTTTGTGCCAGCTGGACTGCTGAAGCAGCCCTAACCTGGAGTAGCCCCTGCACTCTCTACCCACTACAGCAGTCTGGCAGTGGGGGCTGCTGCCTAGCTGTGACCTGACACCACCTGCAACTGCATCTGCCCCCTTGGACCTACGACCCCATGTCTGCATATCTGCCAGGCCCAGGAGGGGACCGCATGGCCTCCTGGGCTGTGGTCTGGGCACTGCAGCAGAGCCTCCTGCACCTCTGGGCCAGCTGCCAGTGTGCCATGGCTGCACAGTTGGCCTTCAGTTGGCACTGCTGTCACATCTTCTGGTGCCCCCTCGCTGCCATCTGGGCAGCTATCACCCAGAAGAGGTGCTCATTGCGGTGGCCTGCTTTGAACTGTCAAAGCATGTCCTCCTGGCCTCATGGCCAGGAGGTCAGCCATCTCATCTGCCCTCTAGCTGGGTCCCCACTGGCCTCACTAGAAGAGATCCTGCAAAAATTGCAAATTCTCTGATTGAAAAAACCCAAATTCTCTCATGAAAATTCCCCATATTCATGTTCTTCCATAATTAAAATGAAACACCTCCATACAGAGAGAGGTCAGTTAGCAATGTTTTCAATGCCCCTACCCTTGCCCCCACTCCCAACCCTCAGCCCTCCCAATGTCCCTCACTCCTGACCCACCACCCCCGCCTGCCCCCACTAGCTCCCTCCCAGCTGCAGCTCCACCCCAGCACCAGGCCGAGTCCAGCTGCAGCTGTCCCACCCACTGCTTTGTGGTTCTGAGCAGGGCCAGCCCTAACTGTTCTGCTACCTGAGCCTGTGCCCAGGCCCTAATCCCCATGCCGTTCCTGGGAAGTCCTTGACTGGGGATCAGGGATAAGCCCCTGATCCCCAGTCAAGGGGACTGGATAAGCCCCTTCCTTTCCAGGCCAGCCTCCCCCTGCACAGGCTGCCCAAGGAGGACAGGGGGGCTCTAATCCTGGCACTAGTGACTTCTCGTACCCAGAGGGCTCCCCCATCCATGCACATACACACTTAACAACAAATCTGTATCTCAAGTTATCAATACAGTAACAGATAATGGCATCTGTTGGCAGTGGTCAGAATGCTGCTCTTTTTCTTTCTGTATAATCTAACTATAAACATCTCCATTAATAAACTGAATAGTGGCTCTCATCATTCAAAGTATCCAGGACAATGATGCAGTATGAAAGGCCACTTCGGTGCTGGTGGAAGTGTGAAAATAACGGGAGAATTGATGTGGCATTTAGATTACATAGTATGCAATGCAATGGCATTTGCCTCATAAATGTACACAACCATTTACTATATGAAGCAAAAAACTTGATCAATGACTTCTTAATATGCATAATGCACTTCTCGTGCATTTTTATACATCTCAGACAGGTTTAACCTTAGGTGGTTAGATTTCATTCATTAGCCATATTACACACTTGGTATCATAGAATAGTCTTCTCTTCATGTCAGCTGCCTTCTCACAACTCTTCTAAAAATATGCCAAAATCCAGTTTTCTTGCTAAATACAGATCAGTTAATTCTTACTTGGCCAGCACTGCAAAAAACCTCAACATTAAAAATTGGGCTTGACTCAATTTATGTCACAAGAACAGAATGTCAAAGAGTAATGGTGGTTTGTGGTGACCCAGCTTTGAAAATATTCACAAACTACCCATTCTAGTAATCCCCATGCTCTGGTTGATATGAATCTCAACCATGTGAGCCATAAAATCCCCCAGCTCAGGCATTACACAGGATAACTACGAAGAGCCATGGGCAGGCTCACATATAAGACCTCAACGCAGGCACGGGAGGAAAGGGACACTGAAGGCATGCCCACAGTGCTACAGTAGTTCTGTGGGGACAGTATTCTGCATGCCTGAATGAAGAAATATGATGACAACAGCCGGGGGACATCCCTGAAGTGTCCTCACCCCCTCAGTTCTAGGTTTGGAGCCTGCAGAGCAGTGGAGAGTTTATGGTTTCAGCCACTGTTACAACAGTGCCATAGTGCCAGGTTAAACTTGCTCTTATATCTCTAACTGGGCACCCGGAAATAAACCTGATTTAATGCACAGTTTTGCACATAGAGGTCAAAAGGAGCTGCATGTAAAGAAAAGAATAGAGCCACAAAGTTGGCAATTATTAGTAACTCAACGTTAAGTCCTCTTAATTAGCACACATGGCCCACTGACTGGATCTGGCCCATGAAGCCGGGGCCTTGGAAGTAATTTGGTGGCATGGGAGCAGCAGCCAGTTCACAAGCACATTAGTGGCAATTCAGCAGTGAGGAGTATCAGCAGTAGCAGAAGTAGTGGTGGCAGCTGGGTCATAAATGGTGGTCCATTGTAGGGCCAAGCTGCATTAATTTATCCCCCTGTTCCTGAAAGTTTGCCGACCCCAGCTCGTAATAATGGACCTTTACTGGAAGCCTCTCATTGCTCCCAACTACAACTGTCCAGAAAACAGCTTTTCCCTTCCATGAAAAAAATATCAAATCTAAAATAAATGTACCAAATTTGAGCAAAAGGAATAAGAGCCTAAGTATGCTGTAGATGGGAAAGAACAATGAAAACAAATCCCTTCCAAGAAAGACAAAAGAAAATTTTTAGTTCTCTCCCCAACCTGCCCAAACACCCTGAGATGTCCAGCTCTCTTGCCTGGTTTCTGCTGAACATCATGTTTAAAAAAATAAATTATTGGAAAATATCTCTGTTTGAAAAACTCAGTATTTTTTTTACTGGTGTGGGGGACTTCTGGTCAGCTCTACAACAGACGTAAAATCATGCCCTACGGCAATTGTTCAGACTTGCTTTGCTGTTTCAAATTTGTTAACTCTCATGTTTGGCAGCCCACTTGTTATAATATCCACAACTATTTTGCCACAAGGAATACTATTTCATCCTGATTCCCTTTTGTATCATTATACTCTTATAAAAAATTAAGCTGTTTGGTCTTCATTTCTCAAAAGAAAGGGTCACGTGAATCTGAGTTGTTGAGACCATTTATGATTTGGAGCCTCACATCAATTATATCTTTTTTTCTGTGAGATTTTGCAGCACTTATTTAGAGATATAAATTACTTTAAAAGTAACTCTCTGTGTTGTGCAACTTCATTTTTATCCCTGAGATTTTTTTATTCACCAAACTACCACATTGCTGCAGCACAGTCCCTAAACCTAGTTACGCAACAATAGCCTGAAACCCAAAGCTGCCAGAGACCAGATTATTCTCTTTGTATGCCATGTGTTCTTCTGATCTAATATTTTGACATTGTTTCCTTTTATATATACTTAGGTTGAAAGCCTCCCAAAAAACCTATGGAGAATGCAGAGAACTTGCGTTGCTGGTCTATTCTATATAACATAACTCAGTATAAGACCGACAGAATTCATAACATATGCATTTTCAAACCAAAAGGTGTTCCTTTATTTGGGTAATTTGGATAGTACCTGATGTGAAGTTTAGTGGCTATTCATATAGAAAAATTAATATTTTTTATGCATTTACTACGGGTTATTTTGTAGCTTTAATTGGATTTATGCCCATATTTGAGTTAGATACAAATTTGATGCACGTAACCCATCACACATAGGTATTAATTAAGAAAAGCCCTCAGTGATATTATTTTATCAAAAGTTTATGCTAAAACACTGTCCTTATGACACAGGCTTTTGAAGGAGAATGGATGGTCTGGTAGTCAGATGATGTCCTGGGTCCTAGGAGATTTCTGTTCAGTTCCCTGCTATGCCATGGGCTCCTTATAGGACCCAGGAAACTTCAGCTATTCTCTCTCTTCCTCTGTGCCTCAGCTTGCCACTCATACAATGGAGATAAGAACATAAATACATGGAAGACAGTGATATACGCCACATGACCACTTAAGTCATAGGGGCCTGTTTTAGGGTGGCATGCAGGTGCTCCCTCCTCCTCCCATCAAGAAGAGAAATCTGTTGTGAACGCACACGCTACCATGCCCGTTAGGAACATGCAGTCTGCACTACCCTCCACTGTCATTGTGAAAGTGGGACTGGCTGCGGCTCTTCACCTCTCTGCCCTCTTTGGGAGAAGGGCTGATAGGCAAGAGGATGCCAGCTGTGCAGGCAGTAATGGTGCTCCAAGAAGCCCAGCATGAAACGGCACCTCACCTCCCCAGCTATGCAATGAGGCAACGCACTTTAGTCCGCTATAAAAATTAATACCTTTCCATGTCGGCTCCATGGTATTCTTGTCCCCCGCCTCCAGTAGAGATCTTGTTACCGCCCCTTCTGTTTTAAAACTAGTTGTAGAAGCCTCATAACTTGAGTCATTTTAAACCCTACATTTGCAGGACCTTATCATTCATTTATGTTAAATGAGACTTAGAGGTTGTGAAGGCACAATATAAATACAGCCTAGGCAGCTGTCGTCTTTGACACACTTTGCCTATATGCCCTTGTTGTGAAGAATACTAACGGCATACTGGGCTGCATTGGTAGGAGCACTGCCAGCAGATCAAGGAACGAGACTATTCCCCTCTATTCTGCACTGATGAGGCTACATCTGGAGTACTGTGTCCAGTTTTGGGCACCCCACTACAGGAGGGACAAGGTGGAGAGAGTCCAGCGGAGGCCAATGAAAAGTGGTGAGGTGGCTGGGGCACATGATTTATAAGGAGAGGCTGAGGGAACCGGGCTTATTTAACCTGCAGAAGAGAAGACTGAGGGGGGATTTGATAGCAATGTTCAACTACCTGAAGTGGGGTTCAAAAGAGGATGGAGCTAGATTGTTTTCAGTGGTGGCAGATGCCAGAACAAGGAGCAATGGCCTCAAGTCGCAACAGTGAAAGTTTAGGTTAAATATTAGGAAAAACTCCCTCGCTAGGAACACTGGAACTAGTTACCCAGAGAGGTGGTGGAATCTCCATCCTTGGAGGTTTCAAGGCCCAGCTTGGCAAAGCCATGGCTGGTACGATCTATTTGAGGTTGATCCTGCTTTGAGCAGGGGTTGGACTAGATGACCCGAGGTCCCTTCCAACCCTCATTTTCTATGCTTCTATCATTTGCCAAAGTTATACAAGAATCTATGTCAGAGTTGAAAACTAACCCTTCAAGTGCCAGGCCAAGTGCCTTAACATTAAGATTATGCTGCCCCTGGCTTTTAGTTGCTAGAAAAAGTAACTAAGCAACTCCTTTTCTTTTAATTTCTTAGGGGTGGGTGGTATGTGAGCAAATTTGGTATTTGAGAAAGAACAGAGAGAGGCGCTCGTTCAAGATTAGGCGCTATATCAGACAAACTGTCTGCCTTCCTCTTTCTCATATGGATAAATACATAACCAGGCCAGATCTGCGTTTTGGAGTTTCATTTCATTCGCAAGATGAAATATTTAGATGGCAAATACTTCTAGAATAAATGTATTCTTAGCAAGAAAAAAAAAAGTTATTTCATAAGCTTCAGAAGATTAACTTTCTTACATGTTATTTCAATGCATATTACAACAATCAAAAGACAATTTTGTAGTATGACAGTTTTGATATTTCTAAGTCAAA